>NW_028296642.1:0-157804 GCF_055471065.1 Atractosteus spatula
ACGTTTTGAAAACTGTGCTGTTCCTGCCCTATAACTTACATGGGGGTGACCAAAGTTGCCAAAACGTATTTATTTCTGCTGATAAACACGTTTTGACAATTTCAGCACACTGGGGTTAAGGGCTGACTCAGTGGGCACTTTTCAACCAAGCAGTTACACTGCGATTCTAAGGGCTGAAAAAACGTGTTTATTTCGGTCTGAAAAACACGTTTTGAAAACTGTGCTGTTCCTGCCCTATACCTTACATGGGGGTGACCAAAGTTGCCAAAACGTGTTTATTTCTGCTGAAAAACACGTTTTGACAATTTCAGCACTCTGGGGTTAAGGGCTGACTCAGTGTGCTCTTCTGAGCAAGGCAGTTACACTGCGATTCTAAGGGCTGAGAAAACGCGTTTATTTCGGGCTGAAAAACACGTTTTGAAAACTGTGCTGTTCCTGCCCTATAACTTACATGGGGGTGACCAAAGTTGCCAAAACGTATTTATTTCTGCTGATAAACACGTTTTGACAATTTCAGCACACTGGGGTTAAGGGCTGACTCAGTGGGCACTTTTCAACCAAGCAGTTACACTGTGATTCTAAGGGCTGAGAAAACGCGTTTATTTCGGGCTGAAAAACACGTTTTGAAAACTGTACTGTTCCTGCCCTATAACTTACATGGGGGTGACCAAAGTTGCCAAAACGTGTTTATTTCTGTTGAAAAACACGTTTTGACAATTTCAGCACTCTGGGGTTAAGGGCTGACTCAGTGTGCTCTTCTGAGCAAGGCAGTTACACTGGGATTCTAAGGGCTGAGAAAACGCGTTTATTTCGGGCTGAAAAACACGTTTTGAAAACTGTGCTGTTCCTGCCCTATAACTTACATGGGGGTGACCAAAGTTGCCAAAACGTGTTTATTTCTGCTGAAAAACACGATTTGACAATTTCAGCACTCTGGGGTTAAGGGCTGACTCAGTGGGCACTTTTCAACCAAGCAGTTACACTGCGATTCTAAGGGCTGAGAAAACGCGTTTATTTCGGGCTGAAAAACACGTTTTGAAAACTGTGCTGTTCCAGCCCTATACCTTACATGGGGGTGACCAAAGTTGCCAAAACGTGTTTATTTCTGCTGAAAAACACGTTTTGACAATTTCAGCACTCTGGGGTTAAGGGCTGACTCAGTGTGCTCTTCTGAGCAAGGCAGTTACACTGCGATTCTAAGGGCTGAGAAAACGCGTTTATTTCGGGCTGAAAAACACGTTTTGAAAACTGTGCTGTTCCTGCCCTATAACTTACATGGGGGTGACCAAAGTTGCCAAAACGTATTTATTTCTGCTGATAAACACGTTTTGACAATTTCAGCACACTGGGGTTAAGGGCTGACTCAGTGGGCACTTTTCAACCAAGCAGTTACACTGCGATTCTAAGGGCTGAGAAAACGCGTTTATTTCGTGCTGAAAAACACGTTTTGAAAACTGTGCTGTTCCTGCCCTATAACTTACATGGGGGAGACCAAAGTTGCCAAAACGTGTTTATTTCTGCTCAAAAACACGTTTTGACAATTTCAGCACACTAGGGTTAAGGGCTGACTCAGAGTGCTCTTCTGAGCAAGGCAGTTACACTGCGATTCTAAGGGCTGAGAAAACGCGTTTATTTCGGGCTGAAAAACACGTTTTGAAAACTGTGCTGTTCCTGCCCTATAACTTACATGGGGGTGACCAAAGTTGCCAAAACGTATTTATTTCTGCTGATAAACACGTTTTGACAATTTCAGCACACTGGGGTTAAGGGCTGACTCAGTGGGCACTTTTCAACCAAGCAGTTACACTGCGATTCTAAGGGCAGAGAAAACGCGTTTATTTCGGGCTGAAAAACACGTTTTGAAAACTGTGCTGTTCCTGCCCTATAACTTACATGGGGGTGACCAAAGTTGCCAAAACGTGTTTATTTCTGCTGAAAAACACGTTTTGACAATTTCAGCACTCTGGGGTTAAGGGCTGACTCAGGGGGCTCTTCTGAGCAAGGCAGTTACACTGCGATTCTAAGGGCTGAGAAAACGCGTTTATTTCGGGCTGAAAAACACGTTTTGAAAACTGTGCTGTTCCTGCCCTATAACTTACATGGGGGTGACCAAAGTTGCCAAAACGTATTTATTTCTGCTGATAAACACGTTTTGACAATTTCAGCACACTGGGGTTAAGGGCTGACTCAGTGGGCACTTTTCAACCAAGCAGTTACACTGCGATTCTAAGGGCTGAAAAAACGTGTTTATTTCGGTCTGAAAAACACGTTTTGAAAACTGTGCTGTTCCTGCCCTATACCTTACATGGGGGTGACCAAAGTTGCCAAAACGTGTTTATTTCTGCTGAAAAACACGTTTTGACAATTTCAGCACTCTGGGGTTAAGGGCTGACTCAGTGTGCTCTTCTGAGCAAGGCAGTTACACTGCGATTCTAAGGGCTGAGAAAACGCGTTTATTTCGGGCTGAAAAACACGTTTTGAAAACTGTGCTGTTCCTGCCCTATAACTTACATGGGGGTGACCAAAGTTGCCAAAACGTATTTATTTCTGCTGATAAACACGTTTTGACAATTTCAGCACACTGGGGTTAAGGGCTGACTCAGTGGGCACTTTTCAACCAAGCAGTTACACTGTGATTCTAAGGGCTGAGAAAACGCGTTTATTTCGGGCTGAAAAACACGTTTTGAAAACTGTACTGTTCCTGCCCTATAACTTACATGGGGGTGACCAAAGTTGCCAAAACGTGTTTATTTCTGTTGAAAAACACGTTTTGACAATTTCAGCACTCTGGGGTTAAGGGCTGACTCAGTGTGCTCTTCTGAGCAAGGCAGTTACACTGGGATTCTAAGGGCTGAGAAAACGCGTTTATTTCGGGCTGAAAAACACGTTTTGAAAACTGTGCTGTTCCTGCCCTATAACTTACATGGGGGTGACCAAAGTTGCCAAAACGTGTTTATTTCTGCTGAAAAACACGATTTGACAATTTCAGCACTCTGGGGTTAAGGGCTGACTCAGTGGGCACTTTTCAACCAAGCAGTTACACTGCGATTCTAAGGGCTGAGAAAACGCGTTTATTTCGGGCTGAAAAACACGTTTTGAAAACTGTGCTGTTCCAGCCCTATACCTTACATGGGGGTGACCAAAGTTGCCAAAACGTGTTTATTTCTGCTGAAAAACACGTTTTGACAATTTCAGCACTCTGGGGTTAAGGGCTGACTCAGTGTGCTCTTCTGAGCAAGGCAGTTACACTGCGATTCTAAGGGCTGAGAAAACGCGTTTATTTCGGGCTGAAAAACACGTTTTGAAAACTGTGCTGTTCCTCCCTATAACTTACATGGGGGTGACCAAAGTTGCCAAAACGTATTTATTTCTGCTGATAAACACGTTTTGACAATTTCAGCACACTGGGGTTAAGGGCTGACTCAGTGGGCACTTTTCAACCAAGCAGTTACACTGCGATTCTAAGGGCTGAGAAAACGCGTTTATTTCGTGCTGAAAAACACGTTTTGAAAACTGTACTGTTCCTGCCCTATAACTTACATGGGGGAGACCAAAGTTGCCAAAACGTGTTTATTTCTGCTCAAAAACACGTTTTGACAATTTCAGCACACTAGGGTTAAGGGCTGACTCAGAGTGCTCTTCTGAGCAAGGCAGTTACACTGCGATTCTAAGGGCTGAGAAAACGCGTTTATTTCGGGCTGAAAAACACGTTTTGAAAACTGTGCTGTTCCTGCCCTATAACTTACATGGGGGTGACCAAAGTTGCCAAAACGTATTTATTTCTGCTGATAAACACGTTTTGACAATTTTAGCACTCTGGGGTTAAGGGCTGACTCAGTGGGCACTTTTCAACCAAGCAGTTACACTGCGATTCTAAGGGCTGAGAAAACGCGTTTATTTCGGGCTGAAAAACACGTTTTGAAAACTGTGCTGTTCCTGCCCTATAACTTACATGGGGGTGACCAAAGTTGCCAAAACGTGTTTATTTTTGCTCAAAAACACGTTTTGACAATTTCAGGACTCTGGGGTTAAGGGCTGACTCAGTGTGCTCTTCTGAGCAAGGCAGTTACACTGCGATTCTAAGGGCTGAGAAAACGCGTTTATTTCAGGCTGAAAAACACGTTTTGAAAACAGTGCTGTTCCTGCCCTATACCTTACATGGGGGTGACCAAAGTTGCCAAAACGTGTTTATATCTGCTGATAAACACGTTTTGACAATTTCAGCACTCTGGGGTTAAGGGCTGACTCAGTGTGCTCTTCTGAGCAAGGCAGTTACACTGCGATTCTAAGGGCTGAGAAAACGCGTTTATTTCGGGCTGAAAAACACGTTTTGAAAACTGTGCTGTTCCTGCCCTATAACTTACATGGGGGTGACCAAAGTTGCCAAAACGTATTTATTTCTGCTGATAAACACGTTTTGACAATTTCAGCACACTGGGGTTAAGGGCTGACTCAGTGGGCACTTTTCAACCAAGCAGTTACACTGCGATTCTAAGGGCTGAGAAAACGCGTTTATTTCGTGCTGAAAAACACGTTTTGAAAACTGTGCTGTTCCTGCCCTATAACTTACATGGGGGAGACCAAAGTTGCCAAAACGTGTTTATTTCTGCTCAAAAACACGTTTTGACAATTTCAGCACACTAGGGTTAAGGGCTGACTCAGAGTGCTCTTCTGAGCAAGGCAGTTACACTGCGATTCTAAGGGCTGAGAAAACGCGTTTATTTCGGGCTGAAAAACACGTTTTGAAAACTGTGCTGTTCCTGCCCTATAACTTACATGGGGGTGACCAAAGTTGCCAAAACGTATTTATTTCTGCTGATAAACACGTTTTGACAATTTCAGCACACTGGGGTTAAGGGCTGACTCAGTGGGCACTTTTCAACCAAGCAGTTACACTGCGATTCTAAGGGCAGAGAAAACGCGTTTATTTCGGGCTGAAAAACACGTTTTGAAAACTGTGCTGTTCCTGCCCTATAACTTACATGGGGGTGACCAAAGTTGCCAAAACGTGTTTATTTCTGCTGAAAAACACGTTTTGACAATTTCAGCACTCTGGGGTTAAGGGCTGACTCAGGGGGCTCTTCTGAGCAAGGCAGTTACACTGCGATTCTAAGGGCTGAGAAAACGCGTTTATTTCGGGCTGAAAAACACGTTTTGAAAACTGTGCTGTTCCTGCCCTATAACTTACATGGGGGTGACCAAAGTTGCCAAAACGTATTTATTTCTGCTGATAAACACGTTTTGACAATTTCAGCACACTGGGGTTAAGGGCTGACTCAGTGGGCACTTTTCAACCAAGCAGTTACACTGCGATTCTAAGGGCTGAAAAAACGTGTTTATTTCGGTCTGAAAAACACGTTTTGAAAACTGTGCTGTTCCTGCCCTATACCTTACATGGGGGTGACCAAAGTTGCCAAAACGTGTTTATTTCTGCTGAAAAACACGTTTTGACAATTTCAGCACTCTGGGGTTAAGGGCTGACTCAGTGTGCTCTTCTGAGCAAGGCAGTTACACTGCGATTCTAAGGGCTGAGAAAACGCGTTTATTTCGGGCTGAAAAACACGTTTTGAAAACTGTGCTGTTCCTGCCCTATAACTTACATGGGGGTGACCAAAGTTGCCAAAACGTATTTATTTCTGCTGATAAACACGTTTTGACAATTTCAGCACACTGGGGTTAAGGGCTGACTCAGTGGGCACTTTTCAACCAAGCAGTTACACTGTGATTCTAAGGGCTGAGAAAACGCGTTTATTTCGGGCTGAAAAACACGTTTTGAAAACTGTACTGTTCCTGCCCTATAACTTACATGGGGGTGACCAAAGTTGCCAAAACGTGTTTATTTCTGTTGAAAAACACGTTTTGACAATTTCAGCACTCTGGGGTTAAGGGCTGACTCAGTGTGCTCTTCTGAGCAAGGCAGTTACACTGGGATTCTAAGGGCTGAGAAAACGCGTTTATTTCGGGCTGAAAAACACGTTTTGAAAACTGTGCTGTTCCTGCCCTATAACTTACATGGGGGTGACCAAAGTTGCCAAAACGTGTTTATTTCTGCTGAAAAACACGATTTGACAATTTCAGCACTCTGGGGTTAAGGGCTGACTCAGTGGGCACTTTTCAACCAAGCAGTTACACTGCGATTCTAAGGGCTGAGAAAACGCGTTTATTTCGGGCTGAAAAACACGTTTTGAAAACTGTGCTGTTCCAGCCCTATACCTTACATGGGGGTGACCAAAGTTGCCAAAACGTGTTTATTTCTGCTGAAAAACACGTTTTGACAATTTCAGCACTCTGGGGTTAAGGGCTGACTCAGTGTGCTCTTCTGAGCAAGGCAGTTACACTGCGATTCTAAGGGCTGAGAAAACGCGTTTATTTCGGGCTGAAAAACACGTTTTGAAAACTGTGCTGTTCCTGCCCTATAACTTACATGGGGGTGACCAAAGTTGCCAAAACGTATTTATTTCTGCTGATAAACACGTTTTGACAATTTCAGCACACTGGGGTTAAGGGCTGACTCAGTGGGCACTTTTCAACCAAGCAGTTACACTGCGATTCTAAGGGCTGAGAAAACGCGTTTATTTCGTGCTGAAAAACACGTTTTGAAAACTGTGCTGTTCCTGCCCTATAACTTACATGGGGGAGACCAAAGTTGCCAAAACGTGTTTATTTCTGCTCAAAAACACGTTTTGACAATTTCAGCACACTAGGGTTAAGGGCTGACTCAGAGTGCTCTTCTGAGCAAGGCAGTTACACTGCGATTCTAAGGGCTGAGAAAACGCGTTTATTTCGGGCTGAAAAACACGTTTTGAAAACTGTGCTGTTCCTGCCCTATAACTTACATGGGGGTGACCAAAGTTGCCAAAACGTATTTATTTCTGCTGATAAACACGTTTTGACAATTTCAGCACACTGGGGTTAAGGGCTGACTCAGTGGGCACTTTTCAACCAAGCAGTTACACTGCGATTCTAAGGGCAGAGAAAACGCGTTTATTTCGGACTGAAAAACACGTTTTGAAAACTGTGCTGTTCCTGCCCTATAACTTACATGGGGGTGACCAAAGTTGCCAAAACGTGTTTATTTCTGCTGAAAAACACGTTTTGACAATTTCAGCACTCTGGGGTTAAGGGCTGACTCAGGGGGCTCTTCTGAGCAAGGCAGTTACACTGCGATTCTAAGGGCTGAGAAAACGCGTTTATTTCGGGCTGAAAAACACGTTTTGAAAACTGTGCTGTTCCTGCCCTATAACTTACATGGGGGTGACCAAAGTTGCCAAAACGTATTTATTTCTGCTGATAAACACGTTTTGACAATTTCAGCACACTGGGGTTAAGGGCTGACTCAGTGGGCACTTTTCAACCAAGCAGTTACACTGCGATTCTAAGGGCTGAAAAAACGTGTTTATTTCGGTCTGAAAAACACGTTTTGAAAACTGTGCTGTTCCTGCCCTATACCTTACATGGGGGTGACCAAAGTTGCCAAAACGTGTTTATTTCTGCTGAAAAACACGTTTTGACAATTTCAGCACTCTGGGGTTAAGGGCTGACTCAGTGTGCTCTTCTGAGCAAGGCAGTTACACTGCGATTCTAAGGGCTGAGAAAACGCGTTTATTTCGGGCTGAAAAACACGTTTTGAAAACTGTGCTGTTCCTGCCCTATAACTTACATGGGGGTGACCAAAGTTGCCAAAACGTATTTATTTCTGCTGATAAACACGTTTTGACAATTTCAGCACACTGGGGTTAAGGGCTGACTCAGTGGGCACTTTTCAACCAAGCAGTTACACTGTGATTCTAAGGGCTGAGAAAACGCGTTTATTTCGGGCTGAAAAACACGTTTTGAAAACTGTACTGTTCCTGCCCTATAACTTACATGGGGGTGACCAAAGTTGCCAAAACGTGTTTATTTCTGTTGAAAAACACGTTTTGACAATTTCAGCACTCTGGGGTTAAGGGCTGACTCAGTGTGCTCTTCTGAGCAAGGCAGTTACACTGGGATTCTAAGGGCTGAGAAAACGCGTTTATTTCGGGCTGAAAAACACGTTTTGAAAACTGTGCTGTTCCTGCCCTATAACTTACATGGGGGTGACCAAAGTTGCCAAAACGTGTTTATTTCTGCTGAAAAACACGATTTGACAATTTCAGCACTCTGGGGTTAAGGGCTGACTCAGTGGGCACTTTTCAACCAAGCAGTTACACTGCGATTCTAAGGGCTGAGAAAACGCGTTTATTTCGGGCTGAAAAACACGTTTTGAAAACTGTGCTGTTCCAGCCCTATACCTTACATGGGGGTGACCAAAGTTGCCAAAACGTGTTTATTTCTGCTGAAAAACACGTTTTGACAATTTCAGCACTCTGGGGTTAAGGGCTGACTCAGTGTGCTCTTCTGAGCAAGGCAGTTACACTGCGATTCTAAGGGCTGAGAAAACGCGTTTATTTCGGGCTGAAAAACACGTTTTGAAAACTGTGCTGTTCCTCCCTATAACTTACATGGGGGTGACCAAAGTTGCCAAAACGTATTTATTTCTGCTGATAAACACGTTTTGACAATTTCAGCACACTGGGGTTAAGGGCTGACTCAGTGGGCACTTTTCAACCAAGCAGTTACACTGCGATTCTAAGGGCTGAGAAAACGCGTTTATTTCGTGCTGAAAAACACGTTTTGAAAACTGTACTGTTCCTGCCCTATAACTTACATGGGGGAGACCAAAGTTGCCAAAACGTGTTTATTTCTGCTCAAAAACACGTTTTGACAATTTCAGCACACTAGGGTTAAGGGCTGACTCAGAGTGCTCTTCTGAGCAAGGCAGTTACACTGCGATTCTAAGGGCTGAGAAAACGCGTTTATTTCGGGCTGAAAAACACGTTTTGAAAACTGTGCTGTTCCTGCCCTATAACTTACATGGGGGTGACCAAAGTTGCCAAAACGTATTTATTTCTGCTGATAAACACGTTTTGACAATTTTAGCACTCTGGGGTTAAGGGCTGACTCAGTGGGCACTTTTCAACCAAGCAGTTACACTGCGATTCTAAGGGCTGAGAAAACGCGTTTATTTCGGGCTGAAAAACACGTTTTGAAAACTGTGCTGTTCCTGCCCTATAACTTACATGGGGGTGACCAAAGTTGCCAAAACGTGTTTATTTCTGCTGAAAAACACGTTTTGACAATTTCAGCACTCTGGTGTTAAGGGCTGACTCAGTGGGCACTTTTCAACCAAGCAGTTACACTGCGATTCTAAGGGCTGAGAAAACGCGTTTATTTCGGGCTGAAAAACACGTTTTGAAAACTGTGCTGTTCCTGCCCTATAACTTACATGGGGGTGACCAAAGTTGCCAAAACGTATTTATTTCTGCTGATAAACACGTTTTGACAATTTCAGCACACTGGGGTTAAGGGCTGACTCAGTGGGCACTTTTCAACCAAGCAGTTACACTGCGATTCTAAGGGCTGAAAAAACGTGTTTATTTCGGTCTGAAAAACACGTTTTGAAAACTGTGCTGTTCCTGCCCTATACCTTACATGGGGGTGACCAAAGTTGCCAAAACGTGTTTATTTCTGCTGAAAAACACGTTTTGACAATTTCAGCACTCTGGGGTTAAGGGCTGACTCAGTGTGCTCTTCTGAGCAAGGCAGTTACACTGCGATTCTAAGGGCTGAGAAAACGCGTTTATTTCGGGCTGAAAAACACGTTTTGAAAACTGTGCTGTTCCTGCCCTATAACTTACATGGGGGTGACCAAAGTTGCCAAAACGTATTTATTTCTGCTGATAAACACGTTTTGACAATTTCAGCACACTGGGGTTAAGGGCTGACTCAGTGGGCACTTTTCAACCAAGCAGTTACACTGTGATTCTAAGGGCTGAGAAAACGCGTTTATTTCGGGCTGAAAAACACGTTTTGAAAACTGTACTGTTCCTGCCCTATAACTTACATGGGGGTGACCAAAGTTGCCAAAACGTGTTTATTTCTGTTGAAAAACACGTTTTGACAATTTCAGCACTCTGGGGTTAAGGGCTGACTCAGTGTGCTCTTCTGAGCAAGGCAGTTACACTGGGATTCTAAGGGCTGAGAAAACGCGTTTATTTCGGGCTGAAAAACACGTTTTGAAAACTGTGCTGTTCCTGCCCTATAACTTACATGGGGGTGACCAAAGTTGCCAAAACGTGTTTATTTCTGCTGAAAAACACGATTTGACAATTTCAGCACTCTGGGGTTAAGGGCTGACTCAGTGGGCACTTTTCAACCAAGCAGTTACACTGCGATTCTAAGGGCTGAGAAAACGCGTTTATTTCGGGCTGAAAAACACGTTTTGAAAACTGTGCTGTTCCAGCCCTATACCTTACATGGGGGTGACCAAAGTTGCCAAAACGTGTTTATTTCTGCTGAAAAACACGTTTTGACAATTTCAGCACTCTGGGGTTAAGGGCTGACTCAGTGTGCTCTTCTGAGCAAGGCAGTTACACTGCGATTCTAAGGGCTGAGAAAACGCGTTTATTTCGGGCTGAAAAACACGTTTTGAAAACTGTGCTGTTCCTGCCCTATAACTTACATGGGGGTGACCAAAGTTGCCAAAACGTATTTATTTCTGCTGATAAACACGTTTTGACAATTTCAGCACACTGGGGTTAAGGGCTGACTCAGTGGGCACTTTTCAACCAAGCAGTTACACTGCGATTCTAAGGGCTGAGAAAACGCGTTTATTTCGTGCTGAAAAACACGTTTTGAAAACTGTGCTGTTCCTGCCCTATAACTTACATGGGGGAGACCAAAGTTGCCAAAACGTGTTTATTTCTGCTCAAAAACACGTTTTGACAATTTCAGCACACTAGGGTTAAGGGCTGACTCAGAGTGCTCTTCTGAGCAAGGCAGTTACACTGCGATTCTAAGGGCTGAGAAAACGCGTTTATTTCGGGCTGAAAAACACGTTTTGAAAACTGTGCTGTTCCTGCCCTATAACTTACATGGGGGTGACCAAAGTTGCCAAAACGTATTTATTTCTGCTGATAAACACGTTTTGACAATTTCAGCACACTGGGGTTAAGGGCTGACTCAGTGGGCACTTTTCAACCAAGCAGTTACACTGCGATTCTAAGGGCAGAGAAAACGCGTTTATTTCGGGCTGAAAAACACGTTTTGAAAACTGTGCTGTTCCTGCCCTATAACTTACATGGGGGTGACCAAAGTTGCCAAAACGTGTTTATTTCTGCTGAAAAACACGTTTTGACAATTTCAGCACTCTGGGGTTAAGGGCTGACTCAGGGGGCTCTTCTGAGCAAGGCAGTTACACTGCGATTCTAAGGGCTGAGAAAACGCGTTTATTTCGGGCTGAAAAACACGTTTTGAAAACTGTGCTGTTCCTGCCCTATAACTTACATGGGGGTGACCAAAGTTGCCAAAACGTATTTATTTCTGCTGATAAACACGTTTTGACAATTTCAGCACACTGGGGTTAAGGGCTGACTCAGTGGGCACTTTTCAACCAAGCAGTTACACTGCGATTCTAAGGGCTGAAAAAACGTGTTTATTTCGGTCTGAAAAACACGTTTTGAAAACTGTGCTGTTCCTGCCCTATACCTTACATGGGGGTGACCAAAGTTGCCAAAACGTGTTTATTTCTGCTGAAAAACACGTTTTGACAATTTCAGCACTCTGGGGTTAAGGGCTGACTCAGTGTGCTCTTCTGAGCAAGGCAGTTACACTGCGATTCTAAGGGCTGAGAAAACGCGTTTATTTCGGGCTGAAAAACACGTTTTGAAAACTGTGCTGTTCCTGCCCTATAACTTACATGGGGGTGACCAAAGTTGCCAAAACGTATTTATTTCTGCTGATAAACACGTTTTGACAATTTCAGCACACTGGGGTTAAGGGCTGACTCAGTGGGCACTTTTCAACCAAGCAGTTACACTGTGATTCTAAGGGCTGAGAAAACGCGTTTATTTCGGGCTGAAAAACACGTTTTGAAAACTGTACTGTTCCTGCCCTATAACTTACATGGGGGTGACCAAAGTTGCCAAAACGTGTTTATTTCTGTTGAAAAACACGTTTTGACAATTTCAGCACTCTGGGGTTAAGGGCTGACTCAGTGTGCTCTTCTGAGCAAGGCAGTTACACTGGGATTCTAAGGGCTGAGAAAACGCGTTTATTTCGGGCTGAAAAACACGTTTTGAAAACTGTGCTGTTCCTGCCCTATAACTTACATGGGGGTGACCAAAGTTGCCAAAACGTGTTTATTTCTGCTGAAAAACACGATTTGACAATTTCAGCACTCTGGGGTTAAGGGCTGACTCAGTGGGCACTTTTCAACCAAGCAGTTACACTGCGATTCTAAGGGCTGAGAAAACGCGTTTATTTCGGGCTGAAAAACACGTTTTGAAAACTGTGCTGTTCCAGCCCTATACCTTACATGGGGGTGACCAAAGTTGCCAAAACGTGTTTATTTCTGCTGAAAAACACGTTTTGACAATTTCAGCACTCTGGGGTTAAGGGCTGACTCAGTGTGCTCTTCTGAGCAAGGCAGTTACACTGCGATTCTAAGGGCTGAGAAAACGCGTTTATTTCGGGCTGAAAAACACGTTTTGAAAACTGTGCTGTTCCTCCCTATAACTTACATGGGGGTGACCAAAGTTGCCAAAACGTATTTATTTCTGCTGATAAACACGTTTTGACAATTTCAGCACACTGGGGTTAAGGGCTGACTCAGTGGGCACTTTTCAACCAAGCAGTTACACTGCGATTCTAAGGGCTGAGAAAACGCGTTTATTTCGTGCTGAAAAACACGTTTTGAAAACTGTACTGTTCCTGCCCTATAACTTACATGGGGGAGACCAAAGTTGCCAAAACGTGTTTATTTCTGCTCAAAAACACGTTTTGACAATTTCAGCACACTAGGGTTAAGGGCTGACTCAGAGTGCTCTTCTGAGCAAGGCAGTTACACTGCGATTCTAAGGGCTGAGAAAACGCGTTTATTTCGGGCTGAAAAACACGTTTTGAAAACTGTGCTGTTCCTGCCCTATAACTTACATGGGGGTGACCAAAGTTGCCAAAACGTATTTATTTCTGCTGATAAACACGTTTTGACAATTTTAGCACTCTGGGGTTAAGGGCTGACTCAGTGGGCACTTTTCAACCAAGCAGTTACACTGCGATTCTAAGGGCTGAGAAAACGCGTTTATTTCGGGCTGAAAAACACGTTTTGAAAACTGTGCTGTTCCTGCCCTATAACTTACATGGGGGTGACCAAAGTTGCCAAAACGTGTTTATTTCTGCTGAAAAACACGTTTTGACAATTTCAGCACTCTGGTGTTAAGGGCTGACTCAGTGTGCTCTTCTGAGCAAGGCAGTTACACTGCGATTCTAAGGGCTGAGAAAACGCGTTTATTTCGGGCTGAAAAACACGTTTTGAAAACTGTGCTGTTCCTGCCCTATAACTTACATGGGGGTGACCAAAGTTGCCAAAACGTGTTTATTTCTGCTGAAAAACACGTTTTGACAATTTCAGCACTCTGGGGTTAAGGGCTGACTCAGTGTGCTCTTCTGAGCAAGGCAGTTACACTGCGATTCTAAGGGCTGAGAAAACGCGTTTATTTCGGGCTGAAAAACACGTTTTGAAAACTGTGCTGTTCCTTCCCTATAACTTACATGGGGGTGACCAAAGTTGCCAAAACGTATTTATTTCTGCTGATAAACACGTTTTGACAATTTCAGCACACTGGGGTTAAGGGCTGACTCAGTGGGCACTTTTCAACCAAGCAGTTACACTGCGATTCTAAGGGCTGAGAAAACGCGTTTATTTCGTGCTGAAAAACACGTTTTGAAAACTGTGCTGTTCCTGCCCTATAACTTACATGGGGGAGACCAAAGTTGCCAAAACGTGTTTATTTCTGCTCAAAAACACGTTTTGACAATTTCAGCACACTAGGGTTAAGGGCTGACTCAGTGTGCTCTTCTGAGCAAGGCAGTTACACTGCGATTCTAAGGGCTGAGAAAACGCGTTTATTTCGGGCTGAAAAACACGTTTTGAAAACTGTGCTGTTCCTGCCCTATACCTTACATGGGGGTGACCAAAGTTGCCAAAACGTGTTTATTTCTGCTGAAAAACACGTTTTGACAATTTCAGCACTCTGGGGTTAAGGGCTGACTCAGTGTGCTCTTCTGAGCAAGGCAGTTACACTGCGATTCTAAGGGCTGAGAAAACGCGTTTATTTCGGGCTGAAAAACACGTTTTGAAAACTGTGCTGTTCCTGCCCTATACCTTACATGGGGGTGACCAAAGTTGCCAAAACGTGTTTATTTCTGCTGAAAAACACGTTTTGACAATTTCAGCACTCTGGGGTTAAGGGCTGACTCAGTGTGCTCTTCTGAGCAAGGCAGTTACACTGCGATTCTAAGGGCTGAGAAAACGCGTTTATTTCGGGCTGAAAAACACGTTTTGAAAACTGTGCTGTTCCTGCCCTATAACTTACATGGGGGAGACCAAAGTTGCCAAAACGTGTTTATTTCTGCTCAAAAACACGTTTTGACAATTTCAGCACACTAGGGTTAAGGGCTGACTCAGAGTGCTCTTCTGAGCAAGGCAGTTACCCTGCGATTCTAAGGGCTGAGAAAACGCGTTTATTTCGGGCTGAAAAACACGTTTTGAAAACTGTGCTGTTCCTGCCCTATAACTTACATGGGGGTGACCAAAGTTGCCAAAACGTATTTATTTCTGCTGATAAACACGTTTTGACAATTTCAGCACACTGGGGTTAAGGGCTGACTCAGTGGGCACTTTTCAACCAAGCAGTTACACTGCGATTCTAAGGGCAGAGAAAACGCGTTTATTTCGGGCTGAAAAACACGTTTTGAAAACTGTGCTGTTCCTGCCCTATAACTTACATGGGGGTGACCAAAGTTGCCAAAACGTGTTTATTTCTGCTGAAAAACACGTTTTGACAATTTCAGCACTCTGGGGTTAAGGGCTGACTCAGGGGGCTCTTCTGAGCAAGGCAGTTACACTGCGATTCTAAGGGCTGAGAAAACGCGTTTATTTCGGGCTGAAAAACACGTTTTGAAAACTGTGCTGTTCCTGCCCTATAACTTACATGGGGGTGACCAAAGTTGCCAAAACGTATTTATTTCTGCTGATAAACACGTTTTGACAATTTCAGCACACTGGGGTTAAGGGCTGACTCAGTGGGCACTTTTCAACCAAGCAGTTACACTGCGATTCTAAGGGCTGAGAAAACGCGTTTATTTCGGGCTGAAAAACACGTTTTGAAAACTGTGCTGTTCCTGCCATATAACTTACATGGGGGTGACCAAAGTTGCCAAAACGTGTTTATTTCTGCTGAAAAACACGTTTTGACAATTTCAGCACTCTGGGGTTAAGGGCTGACTCAGTGTGCTCTTCTGAGCAAGGCAGTTACACTGCGATTCTAAGGGCTGAGAAAACGCGTTTATTTCGGGCTGAAAAACACGTTTTGAAAACTGTGCTGTTCCTGCTCTATACCTTACATGGGGGTGACCAAAGTTGCCAAAACGTGTTTATTTCTGCTGAAAAACACGTTTTGACAATTTCAGCACTCTGGGGTTAAGGGCTGACTCAGTGTGCTCTTCTGAGCAAGGCAGTTACACTGCGATTCTAAGGGCTGAGAAAACGCGTTTATTTCGGGCTGAAAAACACGTTTTGAAAACTGTGCTGTTCCTGCCCTATAACTTACATGGGGGTGACCAAAGTTGCCAAAACGTATTTATTTCTGCTGATAAACACGTTTTGACAATTTCAGCACACTGGGGTTAAGGGCTGACTCAGTGGGCACTTTTCAACCAAGCAGTTACTCTGCGATTCTAAGGGCTGAGAAAACGCGTTTATTTCGGGCTGAAAAACACGTTTTGAAAACTGTGCTGTTCCTGCCCTATAACTTACATGGGGGTGACCAAAGTTGCCAAAACGTGTTTATTTCTGCTGAAAAACACGTTTTGACAATTTCAGCACTCTGGGGTTAAGGGCTGACTCAGTGTGCTCTTCTGAGCAAGGCAGTTACACTGCGATTCTAAGGGCTGAGAAAACGCGTTTATTTCGGGCTGAAAAACACGTTTTGAAAACTGTGCTGTTCCTGCCCTATACCTTACATGGGGGTGACCAAAGTTGCCAAAACGTGTTTATTTCTGCTGAAAAACAAGTTTTGACAATTTCAGCACACTGGGGTTAAGGGCTGACTCAGTGGGCACTTTTCAACCAAGCAGTTACACTGCGATTCTAAGGGCTGAGAAAACGCGTTTATTTCGGGCTGAAAAACACGTTTTGAAAACTGTGCTGTTCCTGCCCTATAACTTACATGGGGGTGACCAAAGTTGCCAAAACGTGTTTATTTCTGCTGAAAAACACGTTTTGACAATTTCAGCACTCTGGTGTTAAGGGCTGACTCAGTGTGCTCTTCTGAGCAAGGCAGTTACACTGCGATTCAAAGGGCTGAGAAAACGCGTTTATTTCGGGCTGAAAAACACGTTTTGAAAACTGTGCTGTTCCTGCCCTATAACTTACATGGGGGTGACCAAAGTTGCCAAAACGTGTTTATTTCTGCTGAAAAACACGTTTTGACAATTTCAGCACTCTGGGGTTAAGGGCTGACTCAGTGTGCTCTTCTGAGCAAGGCAGTTACACTGCCATTCTAAGGGCTGAGAAAACGCGTTTATTTCGGGCTGAAAAACACGTTTTGAAAACTGTGCTGTTCCTGCCCTATACCTTACATGGGGGTGACCAAAGTTGCCAAAACGTGTTTATTTCTGCTGAAAAACACGTTTTGACAATTTCAGCACTCTGGGGTTAAGGGCTGACTTAGTGGGCACTTTTCAACCAAGCAGTTACACTGCGATTCTAAGGGCTGAGAAAACGCGTTTATTTCGGGCTGAAAAACACGTTTTGAAAACTGTGCTGTTCCTGCCCTATAACTTACATGGGGGTGACCAAAGTTGCCAAAACGTGTTTATTTTTGCTCAAAAACACGTTTTGACAATTTCAGGACTCTGGGGTTAAGGGCTGACTCAGTGTGCTCTTCTGAGCAAGGCAGTTACACTGCGATTCTAAGGGCTGAGAAAACGCGTTTATTTCAGGCTGAAAAACACGTTTTGAAAACAGTGCTGTTCCTGCCCTATACCTTACATGGGGGTGACCAAAGTTGCCAAAACGTGTTTATATCTGCTGATAAACACGTTTTGACAATTTCAGCACTCTGGGGTTAAGGGCTGACTCAGTGTGCTCTTCTGAGCAAGGCAGTTACACTGCGATTCTAAGGGCTGAGAAAACGCGTTTATTTCGGGCTGAAAAACACGTTTTGAAAACTGTGCTGTTCCTGCCCTATAACTTACATGGGGGTGACCAAAGTTGCCAAAACGTATTTATTTCTGCTGATAAACACGTTTTGACAATTTCAGCACACTGGGGTTAAGGGCTGACTCAGTGGGCACTTTTCAACCAAGCAGTTACACTGCGATTCTAAGGGCTGAGAAAACGCGTTTATTTCGTGCTGAAAAACACGTTTTGAAAACTGTGCTGTTCCTGCCCTATAACTTACATGGGGGAGACCAAAGTTGCCAAAACGTGTTTATTTCTGCTCAAAAACACGTTTTGACAATTTCAGCACACTAGGGTTAAGGGCTGACTCAGAGTGCTCTTCTGAGCAAGGCAGTTACACTGCGATTCTAAGGGCTGAGAAAACGCGTTTATTTCGGGCTGAAAAACACGTTTTGAAAACTGTGCTGTTCCTGCCCTATAACTTACATGGGGGTGACCAAAGTTGCCAAAACGTATTTATTTCTGCTGATAAACACGTTTTGACAATTTCAGCACACTGGGGTTAAGGGCTGACTCAGTGGGCACTTTTCAACCAAGCAGTTACACTGCGATTCTAAGGGCAGAGAAAACGCGTTTATTTCGGGCTGAAAAACACGTTTTGAAAACTGTGCTGTTCCTGCCCTATAACTTACATGGGGGTGACCAAAGTTGCCAAAACGTGTTTATTTCTGCTGAAAAACACGTTTTGACAATTTCAGCACTCTGGGGTTAAGGGCTGACTCAGGGGGCTCTTCTGAGCAAGGCAGTTACACTGCGATTCTAAGGGCTGAGAAAACGCGTTTATTTCGGGCTGAAAAACACGTTTTGAAAACTGTGCTGTTCCTGCCCTATAACTTACATGGGGGTGACCAAAGTTGCCAAAACGTATTTATTTCTGCTGATAAACACGTTTTGACAATTTCAGCACACTGGGGTTAAGGGCTGACTCAGTGGGCACTTTTCAACCAAGCAGTTACACTGCGATTCTAAGGGCTGAAAAAACGTGTTTATTTCGGTCTGAAAAACACGTTTTGAAAACTGTGCTGTTCCTGCCCTATACCTTACATGGGGGTGACCAAAGTTGCCAAAACGTGTTTATTTCTGCTGAAAAACACGTTTTGACAATTTCAGCACTCTGGGGTTAAGGGCTGACTCAGTGTGCTCTTCTGAGCAAGGCAGTTACACTGCGATTCTAAGGGCTGAGAAAACGCGTTTATTTCGGGCTGAAAAACACGTTTTGAAAACTGTGCTGTTCCTGCCCTATAACTTACATGGGGGTGACCAAAGTTGCCAAAACGTATTTATTTCTGCTGATAAACACGTTTTGACAATTTCAGCACACTGGGGTTAAGGGCTGACTCAGTGGGCACTTTTCAACCAAGCAGTTACACTGTGATTCTAAGGGCTGAGAAAACGCGTTTATTTCGGGCTGAAAAACACGTTTTGAAAACTGTACTGTTCCTGCCCTATAACTTACATGGGGGTGACCAAAGTTGCCAAAACGTGTTTATTTCTGTTGAAAAACACGTTTTGACAATTTCAGCACTCTGGGGTTAAGGGCTGACTCAGTGTGCTCTTCTGAGCAAGGCAGTTACACTGGGATTCTAAGGGCTGAGAAAACGCGTTTATTTCGGGCTGAAAAACACGTTTTGAAAACTGTGCTGTTCCTGCCCTATAACTTACATGGGGGTGACCAAAGTTGCCAAAACGTGTTTATTTCTGCTGAAAAACACGATTTGACAATTTCAGCACTCTGGGGTTAAGGGCTGACTCAGTGGGCACTTTTCAACCAAGCAGTTACACTGCGATTCTAAGGGCTGAGAAAACGCGTTTATTTCGGGCTGAAAAACACGTTTTGAAAACTGTGCTGTTCCAGCCCTATACCTTACATGGGGGTGACCAAAGTTGCCAAAACGTGTTTATTTCTGCTGAAAAACACGTTTTGACAATTTCAGCACTCTGGGGTTAAGGGCTGACTCAGTGTGCTCTTCTGAGCAAGGCAGTTACACTGCGATTCTAAGGGCTGAGAAAACGCGTTTATTTCGGGCTGAAAAACACGTTTTGAAAACTGTGCTGTTCCTGCCCTATAACTTACATGGGGGTGACCAAAGTTGCCAAAACGTATTTATTTCTGCTGATAAACACGTTTTGACAATTTCAGCACACTGGGGTTAAGGGCTGACTCAGTGGGCACTTTTCAACCAAGCAGTTACACTGCGATTCTAAGGGCTGAGAAAACGCGTTTATTTCGTGCTGAAAAACACGTTTTGAAAACTGTGCTGTTCCTGCCCTATAACTTACATGGGGGAGACCAAAGTTGCCAAAACGTGTTTATTTCTGCTCAAAAACACGTTTTGACAATTTCAGCACACTAGGGTTAAGGGCTGACTCAGAGTGCTCTTCTGAGCAAGGCAGTTACACTGCGATTCTAAGGGCTGAGAAAACGCGTTTATTTCGGGCTGAAAAACACGTTTTGAAAACTGTGCTGTTCCTGCCCTATAACTTACATGGGGGTGACCAAAGTTGCCAAAACGTATTTATTTCTGCTGATAAACACGTTTTGACAATTTCAGCACACTGGGGTTAAGGGCTGACTCAGTGGGCACTTTTCAACCAAGCAGTTACACTGCGATTCTAAGGGCAGAGAAAACGCGTTTATTTCGGGCTGAAAAACACGTTTTGAAAACTGTGCTGTTCCTGCCCTATAACTTACATGGGGGTGACCAAAGTTGCCAAAACGTGTTTATTTCTGCTGAAAAACACGTTTTGACAATTTCAGCACTCTGGGGTTAAGGGCTGACTCAGGGGGCTCTTCTGAGCAAGGCAGTTACACTGCGATTCTAAGGGCTGAGAAAACGCGTTTATTTCGGGCTGAAAAACACGTTTTGAAAACTGTGCTGTTCCTGCCCTATAACTTACATGGGGGTGACCAAAGTTGCCAAAACGTATTTATTTCTGCTGATAAACACGTTTTGACAATTTCAGCACACTGGGGTTAAGGGCTGACTCAGTGGGCACTTTTCAACCAAGCAGTTACACTGCGATTCTAAGGGCTGAAAAAACGTGTTTATTTCGGTCTGAAAAACACGTTTTGAAAACTGTGCTGTTCCTGCCCTATACCTTACATGGGGGTGACCAAAGTTGCCAAAACGTGTTTATTTCTGCTGAAAAACACGTTTTGACAATTTCAGCACTCTGGGGTTAAGGGCTGACTCAGTGTGCTCTTCTGAGCAAGGCAGTTACACTGCGATTCTAAGGGCTGAGAAAACGCGTTTATTTCGGGCTGAAAAACACGTTTTGAAAACTGTGCTGTTCCTGCCCTATAACTTACATGGGGGTGACCAAAGTTGCCAAAACGTATTTATTTCTGCTGATAAACACGTTTTGACAATTTCAGCACACTGGGGTTAAGGGCTGACTCAGTGGGCACTTTTCAACCAAGCAGTTACACTGTGATTCTAAGGGCTGAGAAAACGCGTTTATTTCGGGCTGAAAAACACGTTTTGAAAACTGTACTGTTCCTGCCCTATAACTTACATGGGGGTGACCAAAGTTGCCAAAACGTGTTTATTTCTGTTGAAAAACACGTTTTGACAATTTCAGCACTCTGGGGTTAAGGGCTGACTCAGTGTGCTCTTCTGAGCAAGGCAGTTACACTGGGATTCTAAGGGCTGAGAAAACGCGTTTATTTCGGGCTGAAAAACACGTTTTGAAAACTGTGCTGTTCCTGCCCTATAACTTACATGGGGGTGACCAAAGTTGCCAAAACGTGTTTATTTCTGCTGAAAAACACGATTTGACAATTTCAGCACTCTGGGGTTAAGGGCTGACTCAGTGGGCACTTTTCAACCAAGCAGTTACACTGCGATTCTAAGGGCTGAGAAAACGCGTTTATTTCGGGCTGAAAAACACGTTTTGAAAACTGTGCTGTTCCAGCCCTATACCTTACATGGGGGTGACCAAAGTTGCCAAAACGTGTTTATTTCTGCTGAAAAACACGTTTTGACAATTTCAGCACTCTGGGGTTAAGGGCTGACTCAGTGTGCTCTTCTGAGCAAGGCAGTTACACTGCGATTCTAAGGGCTGAGAAAACGCGTTTATTTCGGGCTGAAAAACACGTTTTGAAAACTGTGCTGTTCCTCCCTATAACTTACATGGGGGTGACCAAAGTTGCCAAAACGTATTTATTTCTGCTGATAAACACGTTTTGACAATTTCAGCACACTGGGGTTAAGGGCTGACTCAGTGGGCACTTTTCAACCAAGCAGTTACACTGCGATTCTAAGGGCTGAGAAAACGCGTTTATTTCGTGCTGAAAAACACGTTTTGAAAACTGTACTGTTCCTGCCCTATAACTTACATGGGGGAGACCAAAGTTGCCAAAACGTGTTTATTTCTGCTCAAAAACACGTTTTGACAATTTCAGCACACTAGGGTTAAGGGCTGACTCAGAGTGCTCTTCTGAGCAAGGCAGTTACACTGCGATTCTAAGGGCTGAGAAAACGCGTTTATTTCGGGCTGAAAAACACGTTTTGAAAACTGTGCTGTTCCTGCCCTATAACTTACATGGGGGTGACCAAAGTTGCCAAAACGTATTTATTTCTGCTGATAAACACGTTTTGACAATTTTAGCACTCTGGGGTTAAGGGCTGACTCAGTGGGCACTTTTCAACCAAGCAGTTACACTGCGATTCTAAGGGCTGAGAAAACGCGTTTATTTCGGGCTGAAAAACACGTTTTGAAAACTGTGCTGTTCCTGCCCTATAACTTACATGGGGGTGACCAAAGTTGCCAAAACGTGTTTATTTTTGCTCAAAAACACGTTTTGACAATTTCAGGACTCTGGGGTTAAGGGCTGACTCAGTGTGCTCTTCTGAGCAAGGCAGTTACACTGCGATTCTAAGGGCTGAGAAAACGCGTTTATTTCAGGCTGAAAAACACGTTTTGAAAACAGTGCTGTTCCTGCCCTATACCTTACATGGGGGTGACCAAAGTTGCCAAAACGTGTTTATATCTGCTGATAAACACGTTTTGACAATTTCAGCACTCTGGGGTTAAGGGCTGACTCAGTGTGCTCTTCTGAGCAAGGCAGTTACACTGCGATTCTAAGGGCTGAGAAAACGCGTTTATTTCGGGCTGAAAAACACGTTTTGAAAACTGTGCTGTTCCTGCCCTATAACTTACATGGGGGTGACCAAAGTTGCCAAAACGTATTTATTTCTGCTGATAAACACGTTTTGACAATTTCAGCACACTGGGGTTAAGGGCTGACTCAGTGGGCACTTTTCAACCAAGCAGTTACACTGCGATTCTAAGGGCTGAGAAAACGCGTTTATTTCGTGCTGAAAAACACGTTTTGAAAACTGTGCTGTTCCTGCCCTATAACTTACATGGGGGAGACCAAAGTTGCCAAAACGTGTTTATTTCTGCTCAAAAACACGTTTTGACAATTTCAGCACACTAGGGTTAAGGGCTGACTCAGAGTGCTCTTCTGAGCAAGGCAGTTACACTGCGATTCTAAGGGCTGAGAAAACGCGTTTATTTCGGGCTGAAAAACACGTTTTGAAAACTGTGCTGTTCCTGCCCTATAACTTACATGGGGGTGACCAAAGTTGCCAAAACGTATTTATTTCTGCTGATAAACACGTTTTGACAATTTCAGCACACTGGGGTTAAGGGCTGACTCAGTGGGCACTTTTCAACCAAGCAGTTACACTGCGATTCTAAGGGCAGAGAAAACGCGTTTATTTCGGGCTGAAAAACACGTTTTGAAAACTGTGCTGTTCCTGCCCTATAACTTACATGGGGGTGACCAAAGTTGCCAAAACGTGTTTATTTCTGCTGAAAAACACGTTTTGACAATTTCAGCACTCTGGGGTTAAGGGCTGACTCAGGGGGCTCTTCTGAGCAAGGCAGTTACACTGCGATTCTAAGGGCTGAGAAAACGCGTTTATTTCGGGCTGAAAAACACGTTTTGAAAACTGTGCTGTTCCTGCCCTATAACTTACATGGGGGTGACCAAAGTTGCCAAAACGTATTTATTTCTGCTGATAAACACGTTTTGACAATTTCAGCACACTGGGGTTAAGGGCTGACTCAGTGGGCACTTTTCAACCAAGCAGTTACACTGCGATTCTAAGGGCTGAAAAAACGTGTTTATTTCGGTCTGAAAAACACGTTTTGAAAACTGTGCTGTTCCTGCCCTATACCTTACATGGGGGTGACCAAAGTTGCCAAAACGTGTTTATTTCTGCTGAAAAACACGTTTTGACAATTTCAGCACTCTGGGGTTAAGGGCTGACTCAGTGTGCTCTTCTGAGCAAGGCAGTTACACTGCGATTCTAAGGGCTGAGAAAACGCGTTTATTTCGGGCTGAAAAACACGTTTTGAAAACTGTGCTGTTCCTGCCCTATAACTTACATGGGGGTGACCAAAGTTGCCAAAACGTATTTATTTCTGCTGATAAACACGTTTTGACAATTTCAGCACACTGGGGTTAAGGGCTGACTCAGTGGGCACTTTTCAACCAAGCAGTTACACTGTGATTCTAAGGGCTGAGAAAACGCGTTTATTTCGGGCTGAAAAACACGTTTTGAAAACTGTACTGTTCCTGCCCTATAACTTACATGGGGGTGACCAAAGTTGCCAAAACGTGTTTATTTCTGTTGAAAAACACGTTTTGACAATTTCAGCACTCTGGGGTTAAGGGCTGACTCAGTGTGCTCTTCTGAGCAAGGCAGTTACACTGGGATTCTAAGGGCTGAGAAAACGCGTTTATTTCGGGCTGAAAAACACGTTTTGAAAACTGTGCTGTTCCTGCCCTATAACTTACATGGGGGTGACCAAAGTTGCCAAAACGTGTTTATTTCTGCTGAAAAACACGATTTGACAATTTCAGCACTCTGGGGTTAAGGGCTGACTCAGTGGGCACTTTTCAACCAAGCAGTTACACTGCGATTCTAAGGGCTGAGAAAACGCGTTTATTTCGGGCTGAAAAACACGTTTTGAAAACTGTGCTGTTCCAGCCCTATACCTTACATGGGGGTGACCAAAGTTGCCAAAACGTGTTTATTTCTGCTGAAAAACACGTTTTGACAATTTCAGCACTCTGGGGTTAAGGGCTGACTCAGTGTGCTCTTCTGAGCAAGGCAGTTACACTGCGATTCTAAGGGCTGAGAAAACGCGTTTATTTCGGGCTGAAAAACACGTTTTGAAAACTGTGCTGTTCCTGACCTATAACTTACATGGGGGTGACCAAAGTTGCCAAAACGTATTTATTTCTGCTGATAAACACGTTTTGACAATTTCAGCACACTGGGGTTAAGGGCTGACTCAGTGGGCACTTTTCAACCAAGCAGTTACACTGCGATTCTAAGGGCTGAGAAAACGCGTTTATTTCGTGCTGAAAAACACGTTTTGAAAACTGTGCTGTTCCTGCCCTATAACTTACATGGGGGAGACCAAAGTTGCCAAAACGTGTTTATTTCTGCTCAAAAACACGTTTTGACAATTTCAGCACACTAGGGTTAAGGGCTGACTCAGAGTGCTCTTCTGAGCAAGGCAGTTACACTGCGATTCTAAGGGCTGAGAAAACGCGTTTATTTCGGGCTGAAAAACACGTTTTGAAAACTGTGCTGTTCCTGCCCTATAACTTACATGGGGGTGACCAAAGTTGCCAAAACGTATTTATTTCTGCTGATAAACACGTTTTGACAATTTCAGCACACTGGGGTTAAGGGCTGACTCAGTGGGCACTTTTCAACCAAGCAGTTACACTGCGATTCTAAGGGCAGAGAAAACGCGTTTATTTCGGGCTGAAAAACACGTTTTGAAAACTGTGCTGTTCCTGCCCTATAACTTACATGGGGGTGACCAAAGTTGCCAAAACGTGTTTATTTCTGCTGAAAAACACGTTTTGACAATTTCAGCACTCTGGGGTTAAGGGCTGACTCAGGGGGCTCTTCTGAGCAAGGCAGTTACACTGCGATTCTAAGGGCTGAGAAAACGCGTTTATTTCGGGCTGAAAAACACGTTTTGAAAACTGTGCTGTTCCTGCCCTATAACTTACATGGGGGTGACCAAAGTTGCCAAAACGTATTTATTTCTGCTGATAAACACGTTTTGACAATTTCAGCACACTGGGGTTAAGGGCTGACTCAGTGGGCACTTTTCAACCAAGCAGTTACACTGCGATTCTAAGGGCTGAAAAAACGTGTTTATTTCGGTCTGAAAAACACGTTTTGAAAACTGTGCTGTTCCTGCCCTATACCTTACATGGGGGTGACCAAAGTTGCCAAAACGTGTTTATTTCTGCTGAAAAACACGTTTTGACAATTTCAGCACTCTGGGGTTAAGGGCTGACTCAGTGTGCTCTTCTGAGCAAGGCAGTTACACTGCGATTCTAAGGGCTGAGAAAACGCGTTTATTTCGGGCTGAAAAACACGTTTTGAAAACTGTGCTGTTCCTGCCCTATAACTTACATGGGGGTGACCAAAGTTGCCAAAACGTATTTATTTCTGCTGATAAACACGTTTTGACAATTTCAGCACACTGGGGTTAAGGGCTGACTCAGTGGGCACTTTTCAACCAAGCAGTTACACTGTGATTCTAAGGGCTGAGAAAACGCGTTTATTTCGGGCTGAAAAACACGTTTTGAAAACTGTACTGTTCCTGCCCTATAACTTACATGGGGGTGACCAAAGTTGCCAAAACGTGTTTATTTCTGTTGAAAAACACGTTTTGACAATTTCAGCACTCTGGGGTTAAGGGCTGACTCAGTGTGCTCTTCTGAGCAAGGCAGTTACACTGGGATTCTAAGGGCTGAGAAAACGCGTTTATTTCGGGCTGAAAAACACGTTTTGAAAACTGTGCTGTTCCTGCCCTATAACTTACATGGGGGTGACCAAAGTTGCCAAAACGTGTTTATTTCTGCTGAAAAACACGATTTGACAATTTCAGCACTCTGGGGTTAAGGGCTGACTCAGTGGGCACTTTTCAACCAAGCAGTTACACTGCGATTCTAAGGGCTGAGAAAACGCGTTTATTTCGGGCTGAAAAACACGTTTTGAAAACTGTGCTGTTCCAGCCCTATACCTTACATGGGGGTGACCAAAGTTGCCAAAACGTGTTTATTTCTGCTGAAAAACACGTTTTGACAATTTCAGCACTCTGGGGTTAAGGGCTGACTCAGTGTGCTCTTCTGAGCAAGGCAGTTACACTGCGATTCTAAGGGCTGAGAAAACGCGTTTATTTCGGGCTGAAAAACACGTTTTGAAAACTGTGCTGTTCCTCCCTATAACTTACATGGGGGTGACCAAAGTTGCCAAAACGTATTTATTTCTGCTGATAAACACGTTTTGACAATTTCAGCACACTGGGGTTAAGGGCTGACTCAGTGGGCACTTTTCAACCAAGCAGTTACACTGCGATTCTAAGGGCTGAGAAAACGCGTTTATTTCGTGCTGAAAAACACGTTTTGAAAACTGTACTGTTCCTGCCCTATAACTTACATGGGGGAGACCAAAGTTGCCAAAACGTGTTTATTTCTGCTCAAAAACACGTTTTGACAATTTCAGCACACTAGGGTTAAGGGCTGACTCAGAGTGCTCTTCTGAGCAAGGCAGTTACACTGCGATTCTAAGGGCTGAGAAAACGCGTTTATTTCGGGCTGAAAAACACGTTTTGAAAACTGTGCTGTTCCTGCCCTATAACTTACATGGGGGTGACCAAAGTTGCCAAAACGTATTTATTTCTGCTGATAAACACGTTTTGACAATTTTAGCACTCTGGGGTTAAGGGCTGACTCAGTGGGCACTTTTCAACCAAGCAGTTACACTGCGATTCTAAGGGCTGAGAAAACGCGTTTATTTCGGGCTGAAAAACACGTTTTGAAAACTGTGCTGTTCCTGCCCTATAACTTACATGGGGGTGACCAAAGTTGCCAAAACGTGTTTATTTCTGCTGAAAAACACGTTTTGACAATTTCAGCACTCTGGTGTTAAGGGCTGACTCAGTGTGCTCTTCTGAGCAAGGCAGTTACACTGCGATTCTAAGGGCTGAGAAAACGCGTTTATTTCGGGCTGAAAAACACGTTTTGAAAACTGTGCTGTTCCTGCCCTATAACTTACATGGGGGTGACCAAAGTTGCCAAAACGTGTTTATTTCTGCTGAAAAACACGTTTTGACAATTTCAGCACTCTGGGGTTAAGGGCTGACTCAGTGTGCTCTTCTGAGCAAGGCAGTTACACTGCGATTCTAAGGGCTGAGAAAACGCGTTTATTTCGGGCTGAAAAACACGTTTTGAAAACTGTGCTGTTCCTTCCCTATAACTTACATGGGGGTGACCAAAGTTGCCAAAACGTATTTATTTCTGCTGATAAACACGTTTTGACAATTTCAGCACACTGGGGTTAAGGGCTGACTCAGTGGGCACTTTTCAACCAAGCAGTTACACTGCGATTCTAAGGGCTGAGAAAACGCGTTTATTTCGTGCTGAAAAACACGTTTTGAAAACTGTGCTGTTCCTGCCCTATAACTTACATGGGGGAGACCAAAGTTGCCAAAACGTGTTTATTTCTGCTCAAAAACACGTTTTGACAATTTCAGCACACTAGGGTTAAGGGCTGACTCAGTGTGCTCTTCTGAGCAAGGCAGTTACACTGCGATTCTAAGGGCTGAGAAAACGCGTTTATTTCGGGCTGAAAAACACGTTTTGAAAACTGTGCTGTTCCTGCCCTATACCTTACATGGGGGTGACCAAAGTTGCCAAAACGTGTTTATTTCTGCTGAAAAACACGTTTTGACAATTTCAGCACTCTGGGGTTAAGGGCTGACTCAGTGTGCTCTTCTGAGCAAGGCAGTTACACTGCGATTCTAAGGGCTGAGAAAACGCGTTTATTTCGGGCTGAAAAACACGTTTTGAAAACTGTGCTGTTCCTGCCCTATACCTTACATGGGGGTGACCAAAGTTGCCAAAACGTGTTTATTTCTGCTGAAAAACACGTTTTGACAATTTCAGCACTCTGGGGTTAAGGGCTGACTCAGTGTGCTCTTCTGAGCAAGGCAGTTACACTGCGATTCTAAGGACTGAGAAAACGCGTTTATTTCGGGCTGAAAAACACGTTTTGAAAACTGTGCTGTTCCTGCCCTATACCTTACATGGGGGTGACCAAAGTTGCCAAAACGTGTTTATTTCTGCTGAAAAACACGTTTTGACAATTTCAGCACTCTGGGGTTAAGGGCTGACTCAGTGTGCTCTTCTGAGCAAGGCAGTTACACTGCGATTCTAAGGGCTGAGAAAACGCGTTTATTTCGGGCTGAAAAACACGTTTTGAAAACTGTGCTGTTCCTGCCCTATAACTTACATGGGGGAGACCAAAGTTGCCAAAACGTGTTTATTTCTGCTCAAAAACACGTTTTGACAATTTCAGCACACTAGGGTTAAGGGCTGACTCAGAGTGCTCTTCTGAGCAAGGCAGTTACCCTGCGATTCTAAGGGCTGAGAAAACGCGTTTATTTCGGGCTGAAAAACACGTTTTGAAAACTGTGCTGTTCCTGCCCTATAACTTACATGGGGGTGACCAAAGTTGCCAAAACGTATTTATTTCTGCTGATAAACACGTTTTGACAATTTCAGCACACTGGGGTTAAGGGCTGACTCAGTGGGCACTTTTCAACCAAGCAGTTACACTGCGATTCTAAGGGCAGAGAAAACGCGTTTATTTCGGGCTGAAAAACACGTTTTGAAAACTGTGCTGTTCCTGCCCTATAACTTACATGGGGGTGACCAAAGTTGCCAAAACGTGTTTATTTCTGCTGAAAAACACGTTTTGACAATTTCAGCACTCTGGGGTTAAGGGCTGACTCAGGGGGCTCTTCTGAGCAAGGCAGTTACACTGCGATTCTAAGGGCTGAGAAAACGCGTTTATTTCGGGCTGAAAAACACGTTTTGAAAACTGTGCTGTTCCTGCCCTATAACTTACATGGGGGTGACCAAAGTTGCCAAAACGTATTTATTTCTGCTGATAAACACGTTTTGACAATTTCAGCACACTGGGGTTAAGGGCTGACTCAGTGGGCACTTTTCAACCAAGCAGTTACACTGCGATTCTAAGGGCTGAGAAAACGCGTTTATTTCGGGCTGAAAAACACGTTTTGAAAACTGTGCTGTTCCTGCCATATAACTTACATGGGGGTGACCAAAGTTGCCAAAACGTGTTTATTTCTGCTGAAAAACACGTTTTGACAATTTCAGCACTCTGGGGTTAAGGGCTGACTCAGTGTGCTCTTCTGAGCAAGGCAGTTACACTGCGATTCTAAGGGCTGAGAAAACGCGTTTATTTCGGGCTGAAAAACACGTTTTGAAAACTGTGCTGTTCCTGCTCTATACCTTACATGGGGGTGACCAAAGTTGCCAAAACGTGTTTATTTCTGCTGAAAAACACGTTTTGACAATTTCAGCACTCTGGGGTTAAGGGCTGACTCAGTGTGCTCTTCTGAGCAAGGCAGTTACACTGCGATTCTAAGGGCTGAGAAAACGCGTTTATTTCGGGCTGAAAAACACGTTTTGAAAACTGTGCTGTTCCTGCCCTATAACTTACATGGGGGTGACCAAAGTTGCCAAAACGTATTTATTTCTGCTGATAAACACGTTTTGACAATTTCAGCACACTGGGGTTAAGGGCTGACTCAGTGGGCACTTTTCAACCAAGCAGTTACTCTGCGATTCTAAGGGCTGAGAAAACGCGTTTATTTCGGGCTGAAAAACACGTTTTGAAAACTGTGCTGTTCCTGCCCTATAACTTACATGGGGGTGACCAAAGTTGCCAAAACGTGTTTATTTCTGCTGAAAAACACGTTTTGACAATTTCAGCACTCTGGGGTTAAGGGCTGACTCAGTGTGCTCTTCTGAGCAAGGCAGTTACACTGCGATTCTAAGGGCTGAGAAAACGCGTTTATTTCGGGCTGAAAAACACGTTTTGAAAACTGTGCTGTTCCTGCCCTATAACTTACATGGGGGTGACCAAAGTTGCCAAAACGTGTTTATTTCTGCTGAAAAACAAGTTTTGACAATTTCAGCACACTGGGGTTAAGGGCTGACTCAGTGGGCACTTTTCAACCAAGCAGTTACACTGCGATTCTAAGGGCTGAGAAAACGCGTTTATTTCGGGCTGAAAAACACGTTTTGAAAACTGTGCTGTTCCTGCCCTATAACTTACATGGGGGTGACCAAAGTTGCCAAAACGTGTTTATTTCTGCTGAAAAACACGTTTTGACAATTTCAGCACTCTGGTGTTAAGGGCTGACTCAGTGTGCTCTTCTGAGCAAGGCAGTTACACTGCGATTCAAAGGGCTGAGAAAACGCGTTTATTTCGGGCTGAAAAACACGTTTTGAAAACTGTGCTGTTCCTGCCCTATAACTTACATGGGGGTGACCAAAGTTGCCAAAACGTGTTTATTTCTGCTGAAAAACACGTTTTGACAATTTCAGCACTCTGGGGTTAAGGGCTGACTCAGTGTGCTCTTCTGAGCAAGGCAGTTACACTGCCATTCTAAGGGCTGAGAAAACGCGTTTATTTCGGGCTGAAAAACACGTTTTGAAAACTGTGCTGTTCCTGCCCTATACCTTACATGGGGGTGACCAAAGTTGCCAAAACGTGTTTATTTCTGCTGAAAAACACGTTTTGACAATTTCAGCACTCTGGGGTTAAGGGCTGACTTAGTGGGCACTTTTCAACCAAGCAGTTACACTGCGATTCTAAGGGCTGAGAAAACGCGTTTATTTCGGGCTGAAAAACACGTTTTGAAAACTGTGCTGTTCCTGCCCTATAACTTACATGGGGGTGACCAAAGTTGCCAAAACGTGTTTATTTCTGCTGAAAAACACGTTTTGACAATTTCAGCACTCTGGGGTTAAGGGCTGACTCAGTGTGCTCTTCTGAGCAAGGCAGTTACACTGCGATTCTAAGGGCTGAGAAAACGCGTTTATTTCGGGCTGAAAAACACGTTTTGAAAACTGTGCTGTTCCTGCCCTATACCTTACATGGGGGTGACCAAAGTTGCCAAAACGTGTTTATTTCTGCTGAAAAACAAGTTTTGACAATTTCAGCACACTGGGGTTAAGGGCTGACTCAGTGGGCACTTTTCAACCAAGCAGTTACACTGCGATTCTAAGGGCTGAGAAAACGCGTTTATTTCGGGCTGAAAAACACGTTTTGAAAACTGTGCTGTTCCTGCCCTATAACTTACATGGGGGTGACCAAAGTTGCCAAAACGTATTTATTTCTGCTGATAAACACGTTTTGACAATTTCAGCACACTGGGGTTAAGGGCTGACTCAGTGGGCACTTTTCAACCAAGCAGTTACACTGCGATTCTAAGGGCTGAGAAAACGCGTTTATTTCGGGCTGAAAAACACGTTTTGAAAACTGTACTGTTCCTGCCCTATAACTTACATGGGGGTGACCAAAGTTGCCAAAACGTGTTTATTTCTGTTGAAAAACACGTTTTGACAATTTCAGCACTCTGGGGTTAAGGGCTGACTCAGTGTGCTCTTCTGAGCAAGGCAGTTACTCTGGGATTCTAAGGGCTGAGAAAACGCGTTTATTTCGGGCTGAAAAACACGTTTTGAAAACTGTGCTGTTCCTGCCCTATAACTTACATGGGGGTGACCAAAGTTGCCAAAACGTGTTTATTTCTGCTGAAAAACACGATTTGACAATTTCAGCACTCTGGGGTTAAGGGCTGACTCAGTGGGCACTTTTCAACCAAGCAGTTACACTGCGATTCTAAGGGCTGAGAAAACGCGTTTATTTCGGGCTGAAAAACACGTTTTGAAAACTGTGCTGTTCCTGCCCTATAACTTACATGGGGGGTGACCAAAGTTGCCAAAACGTGTTTATTTCCGCTGAAAAACACGTTTTGACAATTTCAGCACTCTGGGGTTAAGGGCTGACTCAGTGTGCTCTTATGAGCAAGGCAGTTACACTGCGATTCTAAGGGCTGAGAAAACGCGTTTATTTCGGGCTGAAAAACACGTTTTGAAAACTGTGCTGTTCCTGCCCTATAACTTACATGGGGGTGACCAAAGTTGCCAAAACGTGTTTATTTCTGCTGAAAAACACGTTTTGACAATTTCAGCACTCTGGGGTTAAGGGCTGACTCAGTGTGCTCTTCTGAGCAAGGCAGTTACACTGCGATTCTAAGGGCTGAGAAAACGCGTTTATTTCGGGCTGAAAAACACGTTTTGAAAACTGTGCTGTTCCTGCCCTATAACTTACATGGGGGTGACCAAAGTTGCCAAAACGTGTTTATTTCTGCTGAAAAACACGATTTGACAATTTCAGCACTCTGGGGTTAAGGGCTGACTCAGTGGGCACTTTTCAACCAAGCAGTTACACTGCGATTCTAAGGGCTGAGAAAACGCGTTTATTTCGGGCTGAAAAACACGTTTTGAAAACTGTGCTGTTCCTGCCCTATACCTTACATGGGGGTGACCAAAGTTGCCAAAACGTGTTTATTTCTGCTGAAAAACACGTTTTGACAATTTCAGGACTCTGGGGTTAAGGGCTGACTCAGGGGGCTCTTCTGAGCAAGGCAGTTACACTGCGATTCTAAGGGCTGAGAAAACGCGTTTATTTCGGGCTGAAAAACACGTTTTGAAAACTGTGCTGTTCCTGCCCTATAACTTACATGGGGGTGACCAAAGTTGCCAAAACGTGTTCATTTCTGCTGAAAAACACGTTTTGACAATTTCAGCACTCTGGGGTTAAGGGCTGACTCAGTGTGCTCTTCTGAGCAAGGCAGTTACACTGCGATTCTAAGGGCTGAGAAAACGCGTTTATTTCGGGCTGAAAAACACGTTTTGAAAACTGTGCTGTTCCTGCCCTATAACTTACATGGGGGTGACCAAAGTTGCCAAAACGTGTTTATTTTTGCTCAAAAACACGTTTTGACAATTTCAGGACTCTGGGGTTAAGGGCTGACTCAGTGTGCTCTTCTGAGCAAGGCAGTTACACTGCGATTCTAAGGGCTGAGAAAACGCGTTTATTTCAGGCTGAAAAACACGTTTTGAAAACAGTGCTGTTCCTGCCCTATACCTTACATGGGGGTGACCAAAGTTGCCAAAACGTGTTTATATCTGCTGATAAACACGTTTTGACAATTTCAGCACTCTGGGGTTAAGGGCTGACTCAGTGTGCTCTTCTGAGCAAGGCAGTTACACTGCGATTCTAAGGGCTGAGAAAACGCGTTTATTTCGGGCTGAAAAACACGTTTTGAAAACTGTGCTGTTCCTGCCCTATAACTTACATGGGGGTGACCAAAGTTGCCAAAACGTATTTATTTCTGCTGATAAACACGTTTTGACAATTTCAGCACACTGGGGTTAAGGGCTGACTCAGTGGGCACTTTTCAACCAAGCAGTTACACTGCGATTCTAAGGGCTGAGAAAACGCGTTTATTTCGTGCTGAAAAACACGTTTTGAAAACTGTGCTGTTCCTGCCCTATAACTTACATGGGGGAGACCAAAGTTGCCAAAACGTGTTTATTTCTGCTCAAAAACACGTTTTGACAATTTCAGCACACTAGGGTTAAGGGCTGACTCAGAGTGCTCTTCTGAGCAAGGCAGTTACACTGCGATTCTAAGGGCTGAGAAAACGCGTTTATTTCGGGCTGAAAAACACGTTTTGAAAACTGTGCTGTTCCTGCCCTATAACTTACATGGGGGTGACCAAAGTTGCCAAAACGTATTTATTTCTGCTGATAAACACGTTTTGACAATTTCAGCACACTGGGGTTAAGGGCTGACTCAGTGGGCACTTTTCAACCAAGCAGTTACACTGCGATTCTAAGGGCAGAGAAAACGCGTTTATTTCGGGCTGAAAAACACGTTTTGAAAACTGTGCTGTTCCTGCCCTATAACTTACATGGGGGTGACCAAAGTTGCCAAAACGTGTTTATTTCTGCTGAAAAACACGTTTTGACAATTTCAGCACTCTGGGGTTAAGGGCTGACTCAGGGGGCTCTTCTGAGCAAGGCAGTTACACTGCGATTCTAAGGGCTGAGAAAACGCGTTTATTTCGGGCTGAAAAACACGTTTTGAAAACTGTGCTGTTCCTGCCCTATAACTTACATGGGGGTGACCAAAGTTGCCAAAACGTATTTATTTCTGCTGATAAACACGTTTTGACAATTTCAGCACACTGGGGTTAAGGGCTGACTCAGTGGGCACTTTTCAACCAAGCAGTTACACTGCGATTCTAAGGGCTGAAAAAACGTGTTTATTTCGGTCTGAAAAACACGTTTTGAAAACTGTGCTGTTCCTGCCCTATACCTTACATGGGGGTGACCAAAGTTGCCAAAACGTGTTTATTTCTGCTGAAAAACACGTTTTGACAATTTCAGCACTCTGGGGTTAAGGGCTGACTCAGTGTGCTCTTCTGAGCAAGGCAGTTACACTGCGATTCTAAGGGCTGAGAAAACGCGTTGATTTCGGGCTGAAAAACACGTTTTGAAAACTGTGCTGTTCCTGCCCTATAACTTACATGGGGGTGACCAAAGTTGCCAAAACGTATTTATTTCTGCTGATAAACACGTTTTGACAATTTCAGCACACTGGGGTTAAGGGCTGACTCAGTGGGCACTTTTCAACCAAGCAGTTACACTGTGATTCTAAGGGCTGAGAAAACGCGTTTATTTCGGGCTGAAAAACACGTTTTGAAAACTGTACTGTTCCTGCCCTATAACTTACATGGGGGTGACCAAAGTTGCCAAAACGTGTTTATTTCTGTTGAAAAACACGTTTTGACAATTTCAGCACTCTGGGGTTAAGGGCTGACTCAGTGTGCTCTTCTGAGCAAGGCAGTTACACTGGGATTCTAAGGGCTGAGAAAACGCGTTTATTTCGGGCTGAAAAACACGTTTTGAAAACTGTGCTGTTCCTGCCCTATAACTTACATGGGGGTGACCAAAGTTGCCAAAACGTGTTTATTTCTGCTGAAAAACACGATTTGACAATTTCAGCACTCTGGGGTTAAGGGCTGACTCAGTGGGCACTTTTCAACCAAACAGTTACACTGCGATTCTAAGGGCTGAGAAAACGCGTTTATTTCGGGCTGAAAAACACGTTTTGAAAACTGTGCTGTTCCAGCCCTATACCTTACATGGGGGTGACCAAAGTTGCCAAAACGTGTTTATTTCTGCTGAAAAACACGTTTTGACAATTTCAGCACTCTGGGGTTAAGGGCTGACTCAGTGTGCTCTTCTGAGCAAGGCAGTTACACTGCGATTCTAAGGGCTGAGAAAACGCGTTTATTTCGGGCTGAAAAACACGTTTTGAAAACTGTGCTGTTCCTCCCTATAACTTACATGGGGGTGACCAAAGTTGCCAAAACGTATTTATTTCTGCTGATAAACACGTTTTGACAATTTCAGCACACTGGGGTTAAGGGCTGACTCAGTGGGCACTTTTCAACCAAGCAGTTACACTGCGATTCTAAGGGCTGAGAAAACGCGTTTATTTCGTGCTGAAAAACACGTTTTGAAAACTGTACTGTTCCTGCCCTATAACTTACATGGGGGAGACCAAAGTTGCCAAAACGTGTTTATTTCTGCTCAAAAACACGTTTTGACAATTTCAGCACACTAGGGTTAAGGGCTGACTCAGAGTGCTCTTCTGAGCAAGGCAGTTACACTGCGATTCTAAGGGCTGAGAAAACGCGTTTATTTCGGGCTGAAAAACACGTTTTGAAAACTGTGCTGTTCCTGCCCTATAACTTACATGGGGGTGACCAAAGTTGCCAAAACGTATTTATTTCTGCTGATAAACACGTTTTGACAATTTTAGCACTCTGGGGTTAAGGGCTGACTCAGTGGGCACTTTTCAACCAAGCAGTTACACTGCGATTCTAAGGGCTGAGAAAACGCGTTTATTTCGGGCTGAAAAACACGTTTTGAAAACTGTGCTGTTCCTGTCCTATAACTTACATGGGGGTGACCAAAGTTGCCAAAACGTGTTTATTTCTGCTGAAAAACACGTTTTGACAATTTCAGCACTCTGGTGTTAAGGGCTGACTCAGTGTGCTCTTCTGAGCAAGGCAGTTACACTGCGATTCTAAGGGCTGAGAAAACGCGTTTATTTCGGGCTGAAAAACACGTTTTGAAAACTGTGCTGTTCCTGCCCTATAACTTACATGGGGGTGACCAAAGTTGCCAAAACGTGTTTATTTCTGCTGAAAAACACGTTTTGACAATTTCAGCACTCTGGGGTTAAGGGCTGACTCAGTGTGCTCTTCTGAGCAAGGCAGTTACACTGCGATTCTAAGGGCTGAGAAAACGCGTTTATTTCGGGCTGAAAAACACGTTTTGAAAACTGTGCTGTTCCTGCCCTATAACTTACATGGGGGGTGACCAAAGTTGCCAAAACGTGTTTATTTCTGCTGAAAAACACGTTTTGACAATTTCAGCACTCTGGGGTTAAGGGCTGACTCAGTGTGCTCTTATGAGCAAGGCAGTTACACTGCGATTCTAAGGGCTGAGAAAACGCGTTTATTTCGGGCTGAAAAACACGTTTTGAAAACTGTGCTGTTCCTGCCCTATAACTTACATGGGGGTGACCAAAGTTGCCAAAACGTGTTTATTTCTGCTGAAAAACACGTTTTGACAATTTCAGCACTCTGGGGTTAAGGGCTGACTCAGTGTGCTCTTCTGAGCAAGGCAGTTACACTGCGATTCTAAGGGCTGAGAAAACGCGTTTATTTCGGGCTGAAAAACACGTTTTGAAAACTGTGCTGTTCCTGCCCTATAACTTACATGGGGGTGACCAAAGTTGCCAAAACGTGTTTATTTCTGCTGAAAAACACGATTTGACAATTTCAGCACTCTGGGGTTAAGGGCTGACTCAGTGGGCACTTTTCAACCAAGCAGTTACACTGCGATTCTAAGGGCTGAGAAAACGCGTTTATTTCGGGCTGAAAAACACGTTTTGAAAACTGTGCTGTTCCTGCCCTATAACTTACATGGGGGGTGACCAAAGTTGCCAAAACGTGTTTATTTCTGCTGAAAAACACGTTTTGACAATTTCAGCACACTGGGGTTAAGGGCTGACTCAGTGGGCACTTTTCAACCAAGCAGTTACACTGCGATTCTAAGGGCTGAGAAAACGCGTTTATTTCGGGCTGAAAAACACGTTTTGAAAACTGTACTGTTCCTGCCCTATAACTTACATGGGGGTGACCAAAGTTGCCAAAACGTGTTTATTTCTGTTGAAAAACACGTTTTGACAATTTCAGCACTCTGGGGTTAAGGGCTGACTCAGTGTGCTCTTCTGAGCAAGGCAGTTACTCTGGGATTCTAAGGGCTGAGAAAACGCGTTTATTTCGGGCTGAAAAACACGTTTTGAAAACTGTGCTGTTCCTGCCCTATAACTTACATGGGGGTGACCAAAGTTGCCAAAACGTGTTTATTTCTGCTGAAAAACACGATTTGACAATTTCAGCACTCTGGGGTTAAGGGCTGACTCAGTGGGCACTTTTCAACCAAGCAGTTACACTGCGATTCTAAGGGCTGAGAAAACGCGTTTATTTCGGGCTGAAAAACACGTTTTGAAAACTGTGCTGTTCCTGCCCTATAACTTACATGGGGGGTGACCAAAGTTGCCAAAACGTGTTTATTTCCGCTGAAAAACACGTTTTGACAATTTCAGCACTCTGGGGTTAAGGGCTGACTCAGTGTGCTCTTATGAGCAAGGCAGTTACACTGCGATTCTAAGGGCTGAGAAAACGCGTTTATTTCGGGCTGAAAAACACGTTTTGAAAACTGTGCTGTTCCTGCCCTATAACTTACATGGGGGTGACCAAAGTTGCCAAAACGTGTTTATTTCTGCTGAAAAACACGTTTTGACAATTTCAGCACTCTGGGGTTAAGGGCTGACTCAGTGTGCTCTTCTGAGCAAGGCAGTTACACTGCGATTCTAAGGGCTGAGAAAACGCGTTTATTTCGGGCTGAAAAACACGTTTTGAAAACTGTGCTGTTCCTGCCCTATAACTTACATGGGGGTGACCAAAGTTGCCAAAACGTGTTTATTTCTGCTGAAAAACACGATTTGACAATTTCAGCACTCTGGGGTTAAGGGCTGACTCAGTGGGCACTTTTCAACCAAGCAGTTACACTGCGATTCTAAGGGCTGAGAAAACGCGTTTATTTCGGGCTGAAAAACACGTTTTGAAAACTGTGCTGTTCCTGCCCTATAACTTACATGGGGGGTGACCAAAGTTGCCAAAACGTGTTTATTTCTGCTGAAAAACACGTTTTGACAATTTCAGCACACTGGGGTTAAGGGCTGACTCAGTGGGCACTTTTCAACCAAGCAGTTACACTGCGATTCTAAGGGCTGAGAAAACGCGTTTATTTCGGGCTGAAAAACACGTTTTGAAAACTGTGCTGTTCCTGCCCTATACCTTACATGGGGGTGACCAAAGTTGCCAAAACGTGTTTATTTCTGCTGAAAAACACGTTTTGACAATTTCAGCACTCTGGGGTTAAGGGCTGACTCAGGGGGCTCTTCTGAGCAAGGCAGTTACACTGCGATTCTAAGGGCTGAGAAAACGCGTTTATTTCGGGCTGAAAAACACGTTTTGAAAACTGTGCTGTTCCTGCCCTATAACTTACATGGGGGTGACCAAAGTTGCCAAAACGTGTTCATTTCTGCTGAAAAACACGTTTTGACAATTTCAGCACTCTGGGGTTAAGGGCTGACTCAGTGTGCTCTTCTGAGCAAGGCAGTTACACTGCGATTCTAAGGGCTGAGAAAACGCGTTTATTTCGGGCTGAAAAACACGTTTTGAAAACTGTGCTGTTCCTGCCCTATAACTTACATGGGGGTGACCAAAGTTGCCAAAACGTGTTTAATTTTGCTCAAAAACACGTTTTGACAATTTCAGGACTCTGGGGTTAAGGGCTGACTCAGTGTGCTCTTCTGAGCAAGGCAGTTACACTGCGATTCTAAGGGCTGAGAAAACGCGTTTATTTCAGGCTGAAAAACACGTTTTGAAAACAGTGCTGTTCCTGCCCTATACCTTACATGGGGGTGACCAAAGTTGCCAAAACGTGTTTATATCTGCTGATAAACACGTTTTGACAATTTCAGCACTCTGGGGTTAAGGGCTGACTCAGTGTGCTCTTCTGAGCAAGGCAGTTACACTGCGATTCTAAGGGCTGAGAAAACGCGTTTATTTCGGGCTGAAAAACACGTTTTGAAAACTGTGCTGTTCCTGCCCTATAACTTACATGGGGGTGACCAAAGTTGCCAAAACGTATTTATTTCTGCTGATAAACACGTTTTGACAATTTCAGCACACTGGGGTTAAGGGCTGACTCAGTGGGCACTTTTCAACCAAGCAGTTACACTGCGATTCTAAGGGCTGAGAAAACGCGTTTATTTCGTGCTGAAAAACACGTTTTGAAAACTGTGCTGTTCCTGCCCTATAACTTACATGGGGGAGACCAAAGTTGCCAAAACGTGTTTATTTCTGCTCAAAAACACGTTTTGACAATTTCAGCACACTAGGGTTAAGGGCTGACTCAGAGTGCTCTTCTGAGCAAGGCAGTTACACTGCGATTCTAAGGGCTGAGAAAACGCGTTTATTTCGGGCTGAAAAACACGTTTTGAAAACTGTGCTGTTCCTGCCCTATAACTTACATGGGGGTGACCAAAGTTGCCAAAACGTATTTATTTCTGCTGATAAACACGTTTTGACAATTTCAGCACACTGGGGTTAAGGGCTGACTCAGTGGGCACTTTTCAACCAAGCAGTTACACTGCGATTCTAAGGGCAGAGAAAACGCGTTTATTTCGGGCTGAAAAACACGTTTTGAAAACTGTGCTGTTCCTGCCCTATAACTTACATGGGGGTGACCAAAGTTGCCAAAACGTGTTTATTTCTGCTGAAAAACACGTTTTGACAATTTCAGCACTCTGGGGTTAAGGGCTGACTCAGGGGGCTCTTCTGAGCAAGGCAGTTACACTGCGATTCTAAGGGCTGAGAAAACGCGTTTATTTCGGGCTGAAAAACACGTTTTGAAAACTGTGCTGTTCCTGCCCTATAACTTACATGGGGGTGACCAAAGTTGCCAAAACGTATTTATTTCTGCTGATAAACACGTTTTGACAATTTCAGCACACTGGGGTTAAGGGCTGACTCAGTGGGCACTTTTCAACCAAGCAGTTACACTGCGATTCTAAGGGCTGAAAAAACGTGTTTATTTCGGTCTGAAAAACACGTTTTGAAAACTGTGCTGTTACTGCCCTATACCTTACATGGGGGTGACCAAAGTTGCCAAAACGTGTTTATTTCTGCTGAAAAACACGTTTTGACAATTTCAGCACTCTGGGGTTAAGGGCTGACTCAGTGTGCTCTTCTGAGCAAGGCAGTTACACTGCGATTCTAAGGGCTGAGAAAACGCGTTTATTTCGGGCTGAAAAACACGTTTTGAAAACTGTGCTGTTCCTGCCCTATAACTTACATGGGGGTGACCAAAGTTGCCAAAACGTATTTATTTCTGCTGATAAACACGTTTTGACAATTTCAGCACACTGGGGTTAAGGGCTGACTCAGTGGGCACTTTTCAACCAAGCAGTTACACTGCGATTCTAAGGGCTGAGAAAACGCGTTTATTTCGTGCTGAAAAACACGTTTTGAAAACTGTGCTGTTCCTGCCCTATAACTTACATGGGGGAGACCAAAGTTGCCAAAACGTGTTTATTTCTGCTCAAAAACACGTTTTGACAATTTCAGCACACTAGGGTTAAGGGCTGACTCAGTGTGCTCTTCTGAGCAAGGCAGTTACACTGCGATTCTAAGGGCTGAGAAAACGCGTTTATTTCGGGCTGAAAAACACGTTTTGAAAACTGTGCTGTTCCTGCCCTATACCTTACATGGGGGTGACCAAAGTTGCCAAAACGTGTTTATTTCTGCTGAAAAACACGTTTTGACAATTTCAGCACTCTGGGGTTAAGGGCTGACTCAGTGTGCTCTTCTGAGCAAGGCAGTTACACTGCGATTCTAAGGGCTGAGAAAACGCGTTTATTTCGGGCTGAAAAACACGTTTTGAAAACTGTGCTGTTCCTGCCCTATACCTTACATGGGGGTGACCAAAGTTGCCAAAACGTGTTTATTTCTGCTGAAAAACACGTTTTGACAATTTCAGCACTCTGGGGTTAAGGGCTGACTCAGTGTGCTCTTCTGAGCAAGGCAGTTACACTGCGATTCTAAGGACTGAGAAAACGCGTTTATTTCGGGCTGAAAAACACGTTTTGAAAACTGTGCTGTTCCTGCCCTATACCTTACATGGGGGTGACCAAAGTTGCCAAAACGTGTTTATTTCTGCTGAAAAACACGTTTTGACAATTTCAGCACTCTGGGGTTAAGGGCTGACTCAGTGTGCTCTTCTGAGCAAGGCAGTTACACTGCGATTCTAAGGGCTGAGAAAACGCGTTTATTTCGGGCTGAAAAACACGTTTTGAAAACTGTGCTGTTCCTGCCCTATAACTTACATGGGGGAGACCAAAGTTGCCAAAACGTGTTTATTTCTGCTCAAAAACACGTTTTGACAATTTCAGCACACTAGGGTTAAGGGCTGACTCAGAGTGCTCTTCTGAGCAAGGCAGTTACCCTGCGATTCTAAGGGCTGAGAAAACGCGTTTATTTCGGGCTGAAAAACACGTTTTGAAAACTGTGCTGTTCCTGCCCTATAACTTACATGGGGGTGACCAAAGTTGCCAAAACGTATTTATTTCTGCTGATAAACACGTTTTGACAATTTCAGCACACTGGGGTTAAGGGCTGACTCAGTGGGCACTTTTCAACCAAGCAGTTACACTGCGATTCTAAGGGCAGAGAAAACGCGTTTATTTCGGGCTGAAAAACACGTTTTGAAAACTGTGCTGTTCCTGCCCTATAACTTACATGGGGGTGACCAAAGTTGCCAAAACGTGTTTATTTCTGCTGAAAAACACGTTTTGACAATTTCAGCACTCTGGGGTTAAGGGCTGACTCAGGGGGCTCTTCTGAGCAAGGCAGTTACACTGCGATTCTAAGGGCTGAGAAAACGCGTTTATTTCGGGCTGAAAAACACGTTTTGAAAACTGTGCTGTTCCTGCCCTATAACTTACATGGGGGTGACCAAAGTTGCCAAAACGTATTTATTTCTGCTGATAAACACGTTTTGACAATTTCAGCACACTGGGGTTAAGGGCTGACTCAGTGGGCACTTTTCAACCAAGCAGTTACACTGCGATTCTAAGGGCTGAGAAAACGCGTTTATTTCGGGCTGAAAAACACGTTTTGAAAACTGTGCTGTTCCTGCCATATAACTTACATGGGGGTGACCAAAGTTGCCAAAACGTGTTTATTTCTGCTGAAAAACACGTTTTGACAATTTCAGCACTCTGGGGTTAAGGGCTGACTCAGTGTGCTCTTCTGAGCAAGGCAGTTACACTGCGATTCTAAGGGCTGAGAAAACGCGTTTATTTCGGGCTGAAAAACACGTTTTGAAAACTGTGCTGTTCCTGCTCTATACCTTACATGGGGGTGACCAAAGTTGCCAAAACGTGTTTATTTCTGCTGAAAAACACGTTTTGACAATTTCAGCACTCTGGGGTTAAGGGCTGACTCAGTGTGCTCTTCTGAGCAAGGCAGTTACACTGCGATTCTAAGGGCTGAGAAAACGCGTTTATTTCGGGCTGAAAAACACGTTTTGAAAACTGTGCTGTTCCTGCCCTATAACTTACATGGGGGTGACCAAAGTTGCCAAAACGTATTTATTTCTGCTGATAAACACGTTTTGACAATTTCAGCACACTGGGGTTAAGGGCTGACTCAGTGGGCACTTTTCAACCAAGCAGTTACTCTGCGATTCTAAGGGCTGAGAAAACGCGTTTATTTCGGGCTGAAAAACACGTTTTGAAAACTGTGCTGTTCCTGCCCTATAACTTACATGGGGGTGACCAAAGTTGCCAAAACGTGTTTATTTCTGCTGAAAAACACGTTTTGACAATTTCAGCACTCTGGGGTTAAGGGCTGACTCAGTGTGCTCTTCTGAGCAAGGCAGTTACACTGCGATTCTAAGGGCTGAGAAAACGCGTTTATTTCGGGCTGAAAAACACGTTTTGAAAACTGTGCTGTTCCTGCCCTATACCTTACATGGGGGTGACCAAAGTTGCCAAAACGTGTTTATTTCTGCTGAAAAACAAGTTTTGACAATTTCAGCACACTGGGGTTAAGGGCTGACTCAGTGGGCACTTTTCAACCAAGCAGTTACACTGCGATTCTAAGGGCTGAGAAAACGCGTTTATTTCGGGCTGAAAAACACGTTTTGAAAACTGTGCTGTTCCTGCCCTATAACTTACATGGGGGTGACCAAAGTTGCCAAAACGTGTTTATTTCTGCTGAAAAACACGTTTTGACAATTTCAGCACTCTGGTGTTAAGGGCTGACTCAGTGTGCTCTTCTGAGCAAGGCAGTTACACTGCGATTCAAAGGGCTGAGAAAACGCGTTTATTTCGGGCTGAAAAACACGTTTTGAAAACTGTGCTGTTCCTGCCCTATAACTTACATGGGGGTGACCAAAGTTGCCAAAACGTGTTTATTTCTGCTGAAAAACACGTTTTGACAATTTCAGCACTCTGGGGTTAAGGGCTGACTCAGTGTGCTCTTCTGAGCAAGGCAGTTACACTGCCATTCTAAGGGCTGAGAAAACGCGTTTATTTCGGGCTGAAAAACACGTTTTGAAAACTGTGCTGTTCCTGCCCTATACCTTACATGGGGGTGACCAAAGTTGCCAAAACGTGTTTATTTCTGCTGAAAAACACGTTTTGACAATTTCAGCACTCTGGGGTTAAGGGCTGACTTAGTGGGCACTTTTCAACCAAGCAGTTACACTGCGATTCTAAGGGCTGAGAAAACGCGTTTATTTCGGGCTGAAAAACACGTTTTGAAAACTGTGCTGTTCCTGCCCTATAACTTACATGGGGGTGACCAAAGTTGCCAAAACGTGTTTATTTCTGCTGAAAAACACGTTTTGACAATTTCAGCACTCTGGGGTTAAGGGCTGACTCAGTGTGCTCTTCTGAGCAAGGCAGTTACACTGCGATTCTAAGGGCTGAGAAAACGCGTTTATTTCGGGCTGAAAAACACGTTTTGAAAACTGTGCTGTTCCTGCCCTATACCTTACATGGGGGTGACCAAAGTTGCCAAAACGTGTTTATTTCTGCTGAAAAACAAGTTTTGACAATTTCAGCACACTGGGGTTAAGGGCTGACTCAGTGGGCACTTTTCAACCAAGCAGTTACACTGCGATTCTAAGGGCTGAGAAAACGCGTTTATTTCGGGCTGAAAAACACGTTTTGAAAACTGTGCTGTTCCTGCCCTATAACTTACATGGGGGTGACCAAAGTTGCCAAAACGTATTTATTTCTGCTGATAAACACGTTTTGACAATTTCAGCACACTGGGGTTAAGGGCTGACTCAGTGGGCACTTTTCAACCAAGCAGTTACACTGCGATTCTAAGGGCTGAGAAAACGCGTTTATTTCGGGCTGAAAAACACGTTTTGAAAACTGTACTGTTCCTGCCCTATAACTTACATGGGGGTGACCAAAGTTGCCAAAACGTGTTTATTTCTGTTGAAAAACACGTTTTGACAATTTCAGCACTCTGGGGTTAAGGGCTGACTCAGTGTGCTCTTCTGAGCAAGGCAGTTACTCTGGGATTCTAAGGGCTGAGAAAACGCGTTTATTTCGGGCTGAAAAACACGTTTTGAAAACTGTGCTGTTCCTGCCCTATAACTTACATGGGGGTGACCAAAGTTGCCAAAACGTGTTTATTTCTGCTGAAAAACACGATTTGACAATTTCAGCACTCTGGGGTTAAGGGCTGACTCAGTGGGCACTTTTCAACCAAGCAGTTACACTGCGATTCTAAGGGCTGAGAAAACGCGTTTATTTCGGGCTGAAAAACACGTTTTGAAAACTGTGCTGTTCCTGCCCTATAACTTACATGGGGGGTGACCAAAGTTGCCAAAACGTGTTTATTTCCGCTGAAAAACACGTTTTGACAATTTCAGCACTCTGGGGTTAAGGGCTGACTCAGTGTGCTCTTATGAGCAAGGCAGTTACACTGCGATTCTAAGGGCTGAGAAAACGCGTTTATTTCGGGCTGAAAAACACGTTTTGAAAACTGTGCTGTTCCTGCCCTATAACTTACATGGGGGTGACCAAAGTTGCCAAAACGTGTTTATTTCTGCTGAAAAACACGTTTTGACAATTTCAGCACTCTGGGGTTAAGGGCTGACTCAGTGTGCTCTTCTGAGCAAGGCAGTTACACTGCGATTCTAAGGGCTGAGAAAACGCGTTTATTTCGGGCTGAAAAACACGTTTTGAAAACTGTGCTGTTCCTGCCCTATAACTTACATGGGGGTGACCAAAGTTGCCAAAACGTGTTTATTTCTGCTGAAAAACACGATTTGACAATTTCAGCACTCTGGGGTTAAGGGCTGACTCAGGGGGCTCTTCTGAGCAAGGCAGTTACACTGCGATTCTAAGGGCTGAGAAAACGCGTTTATTTCGGGCTGAAAAACACGTTTTGAAAACTGTGCTGTTCCTGCCCTATAACTTACATGGGGGTGACCAAAGTTGCCAAAACGTGTTCATTTCTGCTGAAAAACACGTTTTGACAATTTCAGCACTCTGGGGTTAAGGGCTGACTCAGTGTGCTCTTCTGAGCAAGGCAGTTACACTGCGATTCTAAGGGCTGAGAAAACGCGTTTATTTCGGGCTGAAAAACACGTTTTGAAAACTGTGCTGTTCCTGCCCTATAACTTACATGGGGGTGACCAAAGTTGCCAAAACGTGTTTATTTTTGCTCAAAAACACGTTTTGACAATTTCAGGACTCTGGGGTTAAGGGCTGACTCAGTGTGCTCTTCTGAGCAAGGCAGTTACACTGCGATTCTAAGGGCTGAGAAAACGCGTTTATTTCAGGCTGAAAAACACGTTTTGAAAACAGTGCTGTTCCTGCCCTATACCTTACATGGGGGTGACCAAAGTTGCCAAAACGTGTTTATATCTGCTGATAAACACGTTTTGACAATTTCAGCACTCTGGGGTTAAGGGCTGACTCAGTGTGCTCTTCTGAGCAAGGCAGTTACACTGCGATTCTAAGGGCTGAGAAAACGCGTTTATTTCGGGCTGAAAAACACGTTTTGAAAACTGTGCTGTTCCTGCCCTATAACTTACATGGGGGTGACCAAAGTTGCCAAAACGTATTTATTTCTGCTGATAAACACGTTTTGACAATTTCAGCACACTGGGGTTAAGGGCTGACTCAGTGGGCACTTTTCAACCAAGCAGTTACACTGCGATTCTAAGGGCTGAGAAAACGCGTTTATTTCGTGCTGAAAAACACGTTTTGAAAACTGTGCTGTTCCTGCCCTATAACTTACATGGGGGAGACCAAAGTTGCCAAAACGTGTTTATTTCTGCTCAAAAACACGTTTTGACAATTTCAGCACACTAGGGTTAAGGGCTGACTCAGAGTGCTCTTCTGAGCAAGGCAGTTACACTGCGATTCTAAGGGCTGAGAAAACGCGTTTATTTCGGGCTGAAAAACACGTTTTGAAAACTGTGCTGTTCCTGCCCTATAACTTACATGGGGGTGACCAAAGTTGCCAAAACGTATTTATTTCTGCTGATAAACACGTTTTGACAATTTCAGCACACTGGGGTTAAGGGCTGACTCAGTGGGCACTTTTCAACCAAGCAGTTACACTGCGATTCTAAGGGCAGAGAAAACGCGTTTATTTCGGGCTGAAAAACACGTTTTGAAAACTGTGCTGTTCCTGCCCTATAACTTACATGGGGGTGACCAAAGTTGCCAAAACGTGTTTATTTCTGCTGAAAAACACGTTTTGACAATTTCAGCACTCTGGGGTTAAGGGCTGACTCAGGGGGCTCTTCTGAGCAAGGCAGTTACACTGCGATTCTAAGGGCTGAGAAAACGCGTTTATTTCGGGCTGAAAAACACGTTTTGAAAACTGTGCTGTTCCTGCCCTATAACTTACATGGGGGTGACCAAAGTTGCCAAAACGTATTTATTTCTGCTGATAAACACGTTTTGACAATTTCAGCACACTGGGGTTAAGGGCTGACTCAGTGGGCACTTTTCAACCAAGCAGTTACACTGCGATTCTAAGGGCTGAAAAAACGTGTTTATTTCGGTCTGAAAAACACGTTTTGAAAACTGTGCTGTTCCTGCCCTATACCTTACATGGGGGTGACCAAAGTTGCCAAAACGTGTTTATTTCTGCTGAAAAACACGTTTTGACAATTTCAGCACTCTGGGGTTAAGGGCTGACTCAGTGTGCTCTTCTGAGCAAGGCAGTTACACTGCGATTCTAAGGGCTGAGAAAACGCGTTGATTTCGGGCTGAAAAACACGTTTTGAAAACTGTGCTGTTCCTGCCCTATAACTTACATGGGGGTGACCAAAGTTGCCAAAACGTATTTATTTCTGCTGATAAACACGTTTTGACAATTTCAGCACACTGGGGTTAAGGGCTGACTCAGTGGGCACTTTTCAACCAAGCAGTTACACTGTGATTCTAAGGGCTGAGAAAACGCGTTTATTTCGGGCTGAAAAACACGTTTTGAAAACTGTACTGTTCCTGCCCTATAACTTACATGGGGGTGACCAAAGTTGCCAAAACGTGTTTATTTCTGTTGAAAAACACGTTTTGACAATTTCAGCACTCTGGGGTTAAGGGCTGACTCAGTGTGCTCTTCTGAGCAAGGCAGTTACACTGGGATTCTAAGGGCTGAGAAAACGCGTTTATTTCGGGCTGAAAAACACGTTTTGAAAACTGTGCTGTTCCTGCCCTATAACTTACATGGGGGTGACCAAAGTTGCCAAAACGTGTTTATTTCTGCTGAAAAACACGATTTGACAATTTCAGCACTCTGGGGTTAAGGGCTGACTCAGTGGGCACTTTTCAACCAAACAGTTACACTGCGATTCTAAGGGCTGAGAAAACGCGTTTATTTCGGGCTGAAAAACACGTTTTGAAAACTGTGCTGTTCCAGCCCTATACCTTACATGGGGGTGACCAAAGTTGCCAAAACGTGTTTATTTCTGCTGAAAAACACGTTTTGACAATTTCAGCACTCTGGGGTTAAGGGCTGACTCAGTGTGCTCTTCTGAGCAAGGCAGTTACACTGCGATTCTAAGGGCTGAGAAAACGCGTTTATTTCGGGCTGAAAAACACGTTTTGAAAACTGTGCTGTTCCTCCCTATAACTTACATGGGGGTGACCAAAGTTGCCAAAACGTATTTATTTCTGCTGATAAACACGTTTTGACAATTTCAGCACACTGGGGTTAAGGGCTGACTCAGTGGGCACTTTTCAACCAAGCAGTTACACTGCGATTCTAAGGGCTGAGAAAACGCGTTTATTTCGTGCTGAAAAACACGTTTTGAAAACTGTACTGTTCCTGCCCTATAACTTACATGGGGGAGACCAAAGTTGCCAAAACGTGTTTATTTCTGCTCAAAAACACGTTTTGACAATTTCAGCACACTAGGGTTAAGGGCTGACTCAGAGTGCTCTTCTGAGCAAGGCAGTTACACTGCGATTCTAAGGGCTGAGAAAACGCGTTTATTTCGGGCTGAAAAACACGTTTTGAAAACTGTGCTGTTCCTGCCCTATAACTTACATGGGGGTGACCAAAGTTGCCAAAACGTATTTATTTCTGCTGATAAACACGTTTTGACAATTTTAGCACTCTGGGGTTAAGGGCTGACTCAGTGGGCACTTTTCAACCAAGCAGTTACACTGCGATTCTAAGGGCTGAGAAAACGCGTTTATTTCGGGCTGAAAAACACGTTTTGAAAACTGTGCTGTTCCTGTCCTATAACTTACATGGGGGTGACCAAAGTTGCCAAAACGTGTTTATTTCTGCTGAAAAACACGTTTTGACAATTTCAGCACTCTGGTGTTAAGGGCTGACTCAGTGTGCTCTTCTGAGCAAGGCAGTTACACTGCGATTCTAAGGGCTGAGAAAACGCGTTTATTTCGGGCTGAAAAACACGTTTTGAAAACTGTGCTGTTCCTGCCCTATAACTTACATGGGGGTGACCAAAGTTGCCAAAACGTGTTTATTTCTGCTGAAAAACACGTTTTGACAATTTCAGCACTCTGGGGTTAAGGGCTGACTCAGTGTGCTCTTCTGAGCAAGGCAGTTACACTGCGATTCTAAGGGCTGAGAAAACGCGTTTATTTCGGGCTGAAAAACACGTTTTGAAAACTGTGCTGTTCCTGCCCTATAACTTACATGGGGGGTGACCAAAGTTGCCAAAACGTGTTTATTTCTGCTGAAAAACACGTTTTGACAATTTCAGCACTCTGGGGTTAAGGGCTGACTCAGTGTGCTCTTATGAGCAAGGCAGTTACACTGCGATTCTAAGGGCTGAGAAAACGCGTTTATTTCGGGCTGAAAAACACGTTTTGAAAACTGTGCTGTTCCTGCCCTATAACTTACATGGGGGTGACCAAAGTTGCCAAAACGTGTTTATTTCTGCTGAAAAACACGTTTTGACAATTTCAGCACTCTGGGGTTAAGGGCTGACTCAGTGTGCTCTTCTGAGCAAGGCAGTTACACTGCGATTCTAAGGGCTGAGAAAACGCGTTTATTTCGGGCTGAAAAACACGTTTTGAAAACTGTGCTGTTCCTGCCCTATAACTTACATGGGGGTGACCAAAGTTGCCAAAACGTGTTTATTTCTGCTGAAAAACACGATTTGACAATTTCAGCACTCTGGGGTTAAGGGCTGACTCAGTGGGCACTTTTCAACCAAGCAGTTACACTGCGATTCTAAGGGCTGAGAAAACGCGTTTATTTCGGGCTGAAAAACACGTTTTGAAAACTGTGCTGTTCCTGCCCTATAACTTACATGGGGGGTGACCAAAGTTGCCAAAACGTGTTTATTTCTGCTGAAAAACACGTTTTGACAATTTCAGCACACTGGGGTTAAGGGCTGACTCAGTGGGCACTTTTCAACCAAGCAGTTACACTGCGATTCTAAGGGCTGAGAAAACGCGTTTATTTCGGGCTGAAAAACACGTTTTGAAAACTGTACTGTTCCTGCCCTATAACTTACATGGGGGTGACCAAAGTTGCCAAAACGTGTTTATTTCTGTTGAAAAACACGTTTTGACAATTTCAGCACTCTGGGGTTAAGGGCTGACTCAGTGTGCTCTTCTGAGCAAGGCAGTTACTCTGGGATTCTAAGGGCTGAGAAAACGCGTTTATTTCGGGCTGAAAAACACGTTTTGAAAACTGTGCTGTTCCTGCCCTATAACTTACATGGGGGTGACCAAAGTTGCCAAAACGTGTTTATTTCTGCTGAAAAACACGATTTGACAATTTCAGCACTCTGGGGTTAAGGGCTGACTCAGTGGGCACTTTTCAACCAAGCAGTTACACTGCGATTCTAAGGGCTGAGAAAACGCGTTTATTTCGGGCTGAAAAACACGTTTTGAAAACTGTGCTGTTCCTGCCCTATAACTTACATGGGGGGTGACCAAAGTTGCCAAAACGTGTTTATTTCCGCTGAAAAACACGTTTTGACAATTTCAGCACTCTGGGGTTAAGGGCTGACTCAGTGTGCTCTTATGAGCAAGGCAGTTACACTGCGATTCTAAGGGCTGAGAAAACGCGTTTATTTCGGGCTGAAAAACACGTTTTGAAAACTGTGCTGTTCCTGCCCTATAACTTACATGGGGGTGACCAAAGTTGCCAAAACGTGTTTATTTCTGCTGAAAAACACGTTTTGACAATTTCAGCACTCTGGGGTTAAGGGCTGACTCAGTGTGCTCTTCTGAGCAAGGCAGTTACACTGCGATTCTAAGGGCTGAGAAAACGCGTTTATTTCGGGCTGAAAAACACGTTTTGAAAACTGTGCTGTTCCTGCCCTATAACTTACATGGGGGTGACCAAAGTTGCCAAAACGTGTTTATTTCTGCTGAAAAACACGATTTGACAATTTCAGCACTCTGGGGTTAAGGGCTGACTCAGTGGGCACTTTTCAACCAAGCAGTTACACTGCGATTCTAAGGGCTGAGAAAACGCGTTTATTTCGGGCTGAAAAACACGTTTTGAAAACTGTGCTGTTCCTGCCCTATAACTTACATGGGGGGTGACCAAAGTTGCCAAAACGTGTTTATTTCTGCTGAAAAACACGTTTTGACAATTTCAGCACACTGGGGTTAAGGGCTGACTCAGTGGGCACTTTTCAACCAAGCAGTTACACTGCGATTCTAAGGGCTGAGAAAACGCGTTTATTTCGGGCTGAAAAACACGTTTTGAAAACTGTGCTGTTCCTGCCCTATACCTTACATGGGGGTGACCAAAGTTGCCAAAACGTGTTTATTTCTGCTGAAAAACACGTTTTGACAATTTCAGCACTCTGGGGTTAAGGGCTGACTCAGGGGGCTCTTCTGAGCAAGGCAGTTACACTGCGATTCTAAGGGCTGAGAAAACGCGTTTATTTCGGGCTGAAAAACACGTTTTGAAAACTGTGCTGTTCCTGCCCTATAACTTACATGGGGGTGACCAAAGTTGCCAAAACGTGTTCATTTCTGCTGAAAAACACGTTTTGACAATTTCAGCACTCTGGGGTTAAGGGCTGACTCAGTGTGCTCTTCTGAGCAAGGCAGTTACACTGCGATTCTAAGGGCTGAGAAAACGCGTTTATTTCGGGCTGAAAAACACGTTTTGAAAACTGTGCTGTTCCTGCCCTATAACTTACATGGGGGTGACCAAAGTTGCCAAAACGTGTTTAATTTTGCTCAAAAACACGTTTTGACAATTTCAGGACTCTGGGGTTAAGGGCTGACTCAGTGTGCTCTTCTGAGCAAGGCAGTTACACTGCGATTCTAAGGGCTGAGAAAACGCGTTTATTTCAGGCTGAAAAACACGTTTTGAAAACAGTGCTGTTCCTGCCCTATACCTTACATGGGGGTGACCAAAGTTGCCAAAACGTGTTTATATCTGCTGATAAACACGTTTTGACAATTTCAGCACTCTGGGGTTAAGGGCTGACTCAGTGTGCTCTTCTGAGCAAGGCAGTTACACTGCGATTCTAAGGGCTGAGAAAACGCGTTTATTTCGGGCTGAAAAACACGTTTTGAAAACTGTGCTGTTCCTGCCCTATAACTTACATGGGGGTGACCAAAGTTGCCAAAACGTATTTATTTCTGCTGATAAACACGTTTTGACAATTTCAGCACACTGGGGTTAAGGGCTGACTCAGTGGGCACTTTTCAACCAAGCAGTTACACTGCGATTCTAAGGGCTGAGAAAACGCGTTTATTTCGTGCTGAAAAACACGTTTTGAAAACTGTGCTGTTCCTGCCCTATAACTTACATGGGGGAGACCAAAGTTGCCAAAACGTGTTTATTTCTGCTCAAAAACACGTTTTGACAATTTCAGCACACTAGGGTTAAGGGCTGACTCAGAGTGCTCTTCTGAGCAAGGCAGTTACACTGCGATTCTAAGGGCTGAGAAAACGCGTTTATTTCGGGCTGAAAAACACGTTTTGAAAACTGTGCTGTTCCTGCCCTATAACTTACATGGGGGTGACCAAAGTTGCCAAAACGTATTTATTTCTGCTGATAAACACGTTTTGACAATTTCAGCACACTGGGGTTAAGGGCTGACTCAGTGGGCACTTTTCAACCAAGCAGTTACACTGCGATTCTAAGGGCAGAGAAAACGCGTTTATTTCGGGCTGAAAAACACGTTTTGAAAACTGTGCTGTTCCTGCCCTATAACTTACATGGGGGTGACCAAAGTTGCCAAAACGTGTTTATTTCTGCTGAAAAACACGTTTTGACAATTTCAGCACTCTGGGGTTAAGGGCTGACTCAGGGGGCTCTTCTGAGCAAGGCAGTTACACTGCGATTCTAAGGGCTGAGAAAACGCGTTTATTTCGGGCTGAAAAACACGTTTTGAAAACTGTGCTGTTCCTGCCCTATAACTTACATGGGGGTGACCAAAGTTGCCAAAACGTATTTATTTCTGCTGATAAACACGTTTTGACAATTTCAGCACACTGGGGTTAAGGGCTGACTCAGTGGGCACTTTTCAACCAAGCAGTTACACTGCGATTCTAAGGGCTGAAAAAACGTGTTTATTTCGGTCTGAAAAACACGTTTTGAAAACTGTGCTGTTACTGCCCTATACCTTACATGGGGGTGACCAAAGTTGCCAAAACGTGTTTATTTCTGCTGAAAAACACGTTTTGACAATTTCAGCACTCTGGGGTTAAGGGCTGACTCAGTGTGCTCTTCTGAGCAAGGCAGTTACACTGCGATTCTAAGGGCTGAGAAAACGCGTTTATTTCGGGCTGAAAAACACGTTTTGAAAACTGTGCTGTTCCTGCCCTATAACTTACATGGGGGTGACCAAAGTTGCCAAAACGTATTTATTTCTGCTGATAAACACGTTTTGACAATTTCAGCACACTGGGGTTAAGGGCTGACTCAGTGGGCACTTTTCAACCAAGCAGTTACACTGTGATTCTAAGGGCTGAGAAAACGCGTTTATTTCGGGCTGAAAAACACGTTTTGAAAACTGTGCTGTTCCTGCCCTATAACTTACATGGGGGTGACCAAAGTTGCCAAAACGTGTTTATTTCTGCTGAAAAACACGATTTGACAATTTCAGCACTCTGGGGTTAAGGGCTGACTCAGTGGGCACTTTTCAACCAAGCAGTTACACTGCGATTCTAAGGGCTGAGAAAACGCGTTTATTTCGGGCTGAAAAACACGTTTTGAAAACTGTGCTGTTCCAGCCCTATACCTTACATGGGGGTGACCAAAGTTGCCAAAACGTGTTTATTTCTGCTGAAAAACACGTTTTGACAATTTCAGCACTCTGGGGTTAAGGGCTGACTCAGTGTGCTCTTCTGAGCAAGGCAGTTACACTGCGATTCTAAGGGCTGAGAAAACGCGTTTATTTCGGGCTGAAAAACACGTTTTGAAAACTGTGCTGTTCCTCCCTATAACTTACATGGGGGTGACCAAAGTTGCCAAAACGTATTTATTTCTGCTGATAAACACGTTTTGACAATTTCAGCACACTGGGGTTAAGGGCTGACTCAGTGGGCACTTTTCAACCAAGCAGTTACACTGCGATTCTAAGGGCTGAGAAAACGCGTTTATTTCGTGCTGAAAAACACGTTTTGAAAACTGTACTGTTCCTGCCCTATAACTTACATGGGGGAGACCAAAGTTGCCAAAACGTGTTTATTTCTGCTCAAAAACACGTTTTGACAATTTCAGCACACTAGGGTTAAGGGCTGACTCAGAGTGCTCTTCTGAGCAAGGCAGTTACACTGCGATTCTAAGGGCTGAGAAAACGCGTTTATTTCGGGCTGAAAAACACGTTTTGAAAACTGTGCTGTTCCTGCCCTATAACTTACATGGGGGTGACCAAAGTTGCCAAAACGTATTTATTTCTGCTGATAAACACGTTTTGACAATTTTAGCACTCTGGGGTTAAGGGCTGACTCAGTGGGCACTTTTCAACCAAGCAGTTACACTGCGATTCTAAGGGCTGAGAAAACGCGTTTATTTCGGGCTGAAAAACACGTTTTGAAAACTGTGCTGTTCCTGCCCTATAACTTACATGGGGGTGACCAAAGTTGCCAAAACGTGTTTATTTCTGCTGAAAAACACGTTTTGACAATTTCAGCACTCTGGTGTTAAGGGCTGACTCAGTGTGCTCTTCTGAGCAAGGCAGTTACACTGCGATTCTAAGGGCTGAGAAAACGCGTTTATTTCGGGCTGAAAAACACGTTTTGAAAACTGTGCTGTTCCTGCCCTATAACTTACATGGGGGTGACCAAAGTTGCCAAAACGTGTTTATTTCTGCTGAAAAACACGTTTTGACAATTTCAGCACTCTGGGGTTAAGGGCTGACTCAGTGTGCTCTTCTGAGCAAGGCAGTTACACTGCGATTCTAAGGGCTGAGAAAACGCGTTTATTTCGGGCTGAAAAACACGTTTTGAAAACTGTGCTGTTCCTTCCCTATAACTTACATGGGGGTGACCAAAGTTGCCAAAACGTATTTATTTCTGCTGATAAACACGTTTTGACAATTTCAGCACACTGGGGTTAAGGGCTGACTCAGTGGGCACTTTTCAACCAAGCAGTTACACTGCGATTCTAAGGGCTGAGAAAACGCGTTTATTTCGTGCTGAAAAACACGTTTTGAAAACTGTGCTGTTCCTGCCCTATAACTTACATGGGGGAGACCAAAGTTGCCAAAACGTGTTTATTTCTGCTCAAAATCACGTTTTGACAATTTCAGCACACTAGGGTTAAGGGCTGACTCAGTGTGCTCTTCTGAGCAAGGCAGTTACACTGCGATTCTAAGGGCTGAGAAAACGCGTTTATTTCGGGCTGAAAAACACGTTTTGAAAACTGTGCTGTTCCTGCCCTATACCTTACATGGGGGTGACCAAAGTTGCCAAAACGTGTTTATTTCTGCTGAAAAACACGTTTTGACAATTTCAGCACTCTGGGGTTAAGGGCTGACTCAGGGGGCTCTTCTGAGCAAGGCAGTTACACTGCGATTCTAAGGGCTGAGAAAACGCGTTTATTTCGGGCTGAAAAACACGTTTTGAAAACTGTGCTGTTCCTGCCCTATAACTTACATGGGGGTGACCAAAGTTGCCAAAACGTATTTATTTCTGCTGATAAACACGTTTTGACAATTTCAGCACACTGGGGTTAAGGGCTGACTCAGTGGGCACTTTTCAACCAAGCAGTTACACTGCGATTCTAAGGGCTGAGAAAACGCGTTTATTTCGGGCTGAAAAACACGTTTTGAAAACTGTGCTGTTCCTGCCATATAACTTACATGGGGGTGACCAAAGTTGCCAAAACGTGTTTATTTCTGCTGAAAAACACGTTTTGACAATTTCAGCACTCTGGGGTTAAGGGCTGACTCAGTGTGCTCTTCTGAGCAAGGCAGTTACACTGCGATTCTAAGGGCTGAGAAAACGCGTTTATTTCGGGCTGAAAAACACGTTTTGAAAACTGTGCTGTTCCTGCTCTATACCTTACATGGGGGTGACCAAAGTTGCCAAAACGTGTTTATTTCTGCTGAAAAACACGTTTTGACAATTTCAGCACTCTGGGGTTAAGGGCTGACTCAGTGTGCTCTTCTGAGCAAGGCAGTTACACTGCGATTCTAAGGGCTGAGAAAACGCGTTTATTTCGGGCTGAAAAACACGTTTTGAAAACTGTGCTGTTCCTGCCCTATAACTTACATGGGGGTGACCAAAGTTGCCAAAACGTATTTATTTCTGCTGATAAACACGTTTTGACAATTTCAGCACACTGGGGTTAAGGGCTGACTCAGTGGGCACTTTTCAACCAAGCAGTTACTCTGCGATTCTAAGGGCTGAGAAAACGCGTTTATTTCGGGCTGAAAAACACGTTTTGAAAACTGTGCTGTTCCTGCCCTATAACTTACATGGGGGTGACCAAAGTTGCCAAAACGTGTTTATTTCTGCTGAAAAACACGTTTTGACAATTTCAGCACTCTGGGGTTAAGGGCTGACTCAGTGTGCTCTTCTGAGCAAGGCAGTTACACTGCGATTCTAAGGGCTGAGAAAACGCGTTTATTTCGGGCTGAAAAACACGTTTTGAAAACTGTGCTGTTCCTGCCCTATACCTTACATGGGGGTGACCAAAGTTGCCAAAACGTGTTTATTTCTGCTGAAAAACAAGTTTTGACAATTTCAGCACACTGGGGTTAAGGGCTGACTCAGTGGGCACTTTTCAACCAAGCAGTTACACTGCGATTCTAAGGGCTGAGAAAACGCGTTTATTTCGGGCTGAAAAACACGTTTTGAAAACTGTGCTGTTCCTGCCCTATAACTTACATGGGGGTGACCAAAGTTGCCAAAACGTGTTTATTTCTGCTGAAAAACACGTTTTGACAATTTCAGCACTCTGGTGTTAAGGGCTGACTCAGTGTGCTCTTCTGAGCAAGGCAGTTACACTGCGATTCAAAGGGCTGAGAAAACGCGTTTATTTCGGGCTGAAAAACACGTTTTGAAAACTGTGCTGTTCCTGCCCTATAACTTACATGGGGGTGACCAAAGTTGCCAAAACGTGTTTATTTCTGCTGAAAAACACGTTTTGACAATTTCAGCACTCTGGGGTTAAGGGCTGACTCAGTGTGCTCTTCTGAGCAAGGCAGTTACACTGCCATTCTAAGGGCTGAGAAAACGCGTTTATTTCGGGCTGAAAAACACGTTTTGAAAACTGTGCTGTTCCTGCCCTATACCTTACATGGGGGTGACCAAAGTTGCCAAAACGTGTTTATTTCTGCTGAAAAACACGTTTTGACAATTTCAGCACTCTGGGGTTAAGGGCTGACTTAGTGGGCACTTTTCAACCAAGCAGTTACACTGCGATTCTAAGGGCTGAGAAAACGCGTTTATTTCGGGCTGAAAAACACGTTTTGAAAACTGTGCTGTTCCTGCCCTATAACTTACATGGGGGTGACCAAAGTTGCCAAAACGTGTTTATTTCTGCTGAAAAACACGTTTTGACAATTTCAGCACTCTGGGGTTAAGGGCTGACTCAGTGTGCTCTTCTGAGCAAGGCAGTTACACTGCGATTCTAAGGGCTGAGAAAACGCGTTTATTTCGGGCTGAAAAACACGTTTTGAAAACTGTGCTGTTCCTGCCCTATACCTTACATGGGGGTGACCAAAGTTGCCAAAACGTGTTTATTTCTGCTGAAAAACAAGTTTTGACAATTTCAGCACACTGGGGTTAAGGGCTGACTCAGTGGGCACTTTTCAACCAAGCAGTTACACTGCGATTCTAAGGGCTGAGAAAACGCGTTTATTTCGGGCTGAAAAACACGTTTTGAAAACTGTGCTGTTCCTGCCCTATAACTTACATGGGGGTGACCAAAGTTGCCAAAACGTATTTATTTCTGCTGATAAACACGTTTTGACAATTTCAGCACACTGGGGTTAAGGGCTGACTCAGTGGGCACTTTTCAACCAAGCAGTTACACTGCGATTCTAAGGGCTGAGAAAACGCGTTTATTTCGGGCTGAAAAACACGTTTTGAAAACTGTACTGTTCCTGCCCTATAACTTACATGGGGGTGACCAAAGTTGCCAAAACGTGTTTATTTCTGTTGAAAAACACGTTTTGACAATTTCAGCACTCTGGGGTTAAGGGCTGACTCAGTGTGCTCTTCTGAGCAAGGCAGTTACTCTGGGATTCTAAGGGCTGAGAAAACGCGTTTATTTCGGGCTGAAAAACACGTTTTGAAAACTGTGCTGTTCCTGCCCTATAACTTACATGGGGGTGACCAAAGTTGCCAAAACGTGTTTATTTCTGCTGAAAAACACGATTTGACAATTTCAGCACTCTGGGGTTAAGGGCTGACTCAGTGGGCACTTTTCAACCAAGCAGTTACACTGCGATTCTAAGGGCTGAGAAAACGCGTTTATTTCGGGCTGAAAAACACGTTTTGAAAACTGTGCTGTTCCTGCCCTATAACTTACATGGGGGGTGACCAAAGTTGCCAAAACGTGTTTATTTCCGCTGAAAAACACGTTTTGACAATTTCAGCACTCTGGGGTTAAGGGCTGACTCAGTGTGCTCTTATGAGCAAGGCAGTTACACTGCGATTCTAAGGGCTGAGAAAACGCGTTTATTTCGGGCTGAAAAACACGTTTTGAAAACTGTGCTGTTCCTGCCCTATAACTTACATGGGGGTGACCAAAGTTGCCAAAACGTGTTTATTTCTGCTGAAAAACACGTTTTGACAATTTCAGCACTCTGGGGTTAAGGGCTGACTCAGTGTGCTCTTCTGAGCAAGGCAGTTACACTGCGATTCTAAGGGCTGAGAAAACGCGTTTATTTCGGGCTGAAAAACACGTTTTGAAAACTGTGCTGTTCCTGCCCTATAACTTACATGGGGGTGACCAAAGTTGCCAAAACGTGTTTATTTCTGCTGAAAAACACGATTTGACAATTTCAGCACTCTGGGGTTAAGGGCTGACTCAGTGGGCACTTTTCAACCAAGCAGTTACACTGCGATTCTAAGGGCTGAGAAAACGCGTTTATTTCGGGCTGAAAAACACGTTTTGAAAACTGTGCTGTTCCTGCCCTATAACTTACATGGGGGGTGACCAAAGTTGCCAAAACGTGTTTATTTCTGCTGAAAAACAAGTTTTGACAATTTCAGCACACTGGGGTTAAGGGCTGACTCAGTGGGCACTTTTCAACCAAGCAGTTACACTGCGATTCTAAGGGCTGAGAAAACGCGTTTATTTCGGGCTGAAAAACACGTTTTGAAAACTGTGCTGTTCCTGCCCTATACCTTACATGGGGGTGACCAAAGTTGCCAAAACGTGTTTATTTCTGCTGAAAAACACGTTTTGACAATTTCAGCACTCTGGGGTTAAGGGCTGACTCAGGGGGCTCTTCTGAGCAAGGCAGTTACACTGCGATTCTAAGGGCTGAGAAAACGCGTTTATTTCGGGCTGAAAAACACGTTTTGAAAACTGTGCTGTTCCTGCCCTATAACTTACATGGGGGTGACCAAAGTTGCCAAAACGTGTTCATTTCTGCTGAAAAACACGTTTTGACAATTTCAGCACTCTGGGGTTAAGGGCTGACTCAGTGTGCTCTTCTGAGCAAGGCAGTTACACTGCGATTCTAAGGGCTGAGAAAACGCGTTTATTTCGGGCTGAAAAACACGTTTTGAAAACTGTGCTGTTCCTGCCCTATAACTTACATGGGGGTGACCAAAGTTGCCAAAACGTGTTTATTTTTGCTCAAAAACACGTTTTGACAATTTCAGGACTCTGGGGTTAAGGGCTGACTCAGTGTGCTCTTCTGAGCAAGGCAGTTACACTGCGATTCTAAGGGCTGAGAAAACGCGTTTATTTCAGGCTGAAAAACACGTTTTGAAAACAGTGCTGTTCCTGCCCTATACCTTACATGGGGGTGACCAAAGTTGCCAAAACGTGTTTATATCTGCTGATAAACACGTTTTGACAATTTCAGCACTCTGGGGTTAAGGGCTGACTCAGTGTGCTCTTCTGAGCAAGGCAGTTACACTGCGATTCTAAGGGCTGAGAAAACGCGTTTATTTCGGGCTGAAAAACACGTTTTGAAAACTGTGCTGTTCCTGCCCTATAACTTACATGGGGGTGACCAAAGTTGCCAAAACGTATTTATTTCTGCTGATAAACACGTTTTGACAATTTCAGCACACTGGGGTTAAGGGCTGACTCAGTGGGCACTTTTCAACCAAGCAGTTACACTGCGATTCTAAGGGCTGAGAAAACGCGTTTATTTCGTGCTGAAAAACACGTTTTGAAAACTGTGCTGTTCCTGCCCTATAACTTACATGGGGGAGACCAAAGTTGCCAAAACGTGTTTATTTCTGCTCAAAAACACGTTTTGACAATTTCAGCACACTAGGGTTAAGGGCTGACTCAGAGTGCTCTTCTGAGCAAGGCAGTTACACTGCGATTCTAAGGGCTGAGAAAACGCGTTTATTTCGGGCTGAAAAACACGTTTTGAAAACTGTGCTGTTCCTGCCCTATAACTTACATGGGGGTGACCAAAGTTGCCAAAACGTATTTATTTCTGCTGATAAACACGTTTTGACAATTTCAGCACACTGGGGTTAAGGGCTGACTCAGTGGGCACTTTTCAACCAAGCAGTTACACTGCGATTCTAAGGGCAGAGAAAACGCGTTTATTTCGGGCTGAAAAACACGTTTTGAAAACTGTGCTGTTCCTGCCCTATAACTTACATGGGGGTGACCAAAGTTGCCAAAACGTGTTTATTTCTGCTGAAAAACACGTTTTGACAATTTCAGCACACTAGGGTTAAGGGCTGACTCAGAGTGCTCTTCTGAGCAAGGCAGTTACACTGCGATTCTAAGGGCTGAGAAAACGCGTTTATTTCGGGCTGAAAAACACGTTTTGAAAACTGTGCTGTTCCTGCCCTATAACTTACATGGGGGTGACCAAAGTTGCCAAAACGTATTTATTTCTGCTGATAAACACGTTTTGACAATTTTAGCACTCTGGGGTTAAGGGCTGACTCAGTGGGCACTTTTCAACCAAGCAGTTACACTGCGATTCTAAGGGCTGAGAAAACGCGTTTATTTCGGGCTGAAAAACACGTTTTGAAAACTGTGCTGTTCCTGCCCTATAACTTACATGGGGGTGACCAAAGTTGCCAAAACGTGTTTATTTCTGCTGAAAAACACGTTTTGACAATTTCAGCACTCTGGTGTTAAGGGCTGACTCAGTGTGCTCTTCTGAGCAAGGCAGTTACACTGCGATTCTAAGGGCTGAGAAAACGCGTTTATTTCGGGCTGAAAAACACGTTTTGAAAACTGTGCTGTTCCTGCCCTATAACTTACATGGGGGTGACCAAAGTTGCCAAAACGTGTTTATTTCTGCTGAAAAACACGTTTTGACAATTTCAGCACTCTGGGGTTAAGGGCTGACTCAGTGGGCACTTTTCAACCAAGCAGTTACACTGCGATTCTAAGGGCTGAGAAAACGCGTTTATTTCGGGCTGAAAAACACGTTTTGAAAACTGTGCTGTTCCTGCCCTATACCTTACATGGGGGTGACCAAAGTTGCCAAAACGTGTTTATTTCTGCTGAAAAACACGTTTTGACAATTTCAGCACTCTGGGGTTAAGGGCTGACTCAGTGTGCTCTTCTGAGCAAGGCAGTTACACTGCGATTCTAAGGGCTGAGAAAACGCGTTTATTTCGGGCTGAAAAACACGTTTTGAAAACTGTGCTGTTCCTGCCCTATACCTTACATGGGGGTGACCAAAGTTGCCAAAACGTGTTTATTTCTGCTGAAAAACACGTTTTGACAATTTCAGCACTCTGGTGTTAAGGGCTGACTCAGTGTGCTCTTCTGAGCAAGGCAGTTACACTGCGATTCTAAGGGCTGAGAAAACGCGTTTATTTCGGGCTGAAAAACACGTTTTGAAAACTGTGCTGTTCCTGCCCTATAACTTACATGGGGGAGACCAAAGTTGCCAAAACGTGTTTATTTCTGCTCAAAAACACGTTTTGACAATTTCAGCACACTAGGGTTAAGGGCTGACTCAGAGTGCTCTTCTGAGCAAGGCAGTTACCCTGCGATTCTAAGGGCTGAGAAAACGCGTTTATTTCGGGCTGAAAAACACGTTTTGAAAACTGTGCTGTTCCTGCCCTATAACTTACATGGGGGTGACCAAAGTTGCCAAAACGTATTTATTTCTGCTGATAAACACGTTTTGACAATTTCAGCACACTGGGGTTAAGGGCTGACTCAGTGGGCACTTTTCAACCAAGCAGTTACACTGCGATTCTAAGGGCAGAGAAAACGCGTTTATTTCGGGCTGAAAAACACGTTTTGAAAACTGTGCTGTTCCTGCCCTATAACTTACATGGGGGTGACCAAAGTTGCCAAAACGTGTTTATTTCTGCTGAAAAACACGTTTTGACAATTTCAGCACTCTGGGGTTAAGGGCTGACTCAGGGGGCTCTTCTGAGCAAGGCAGTTACACTGCGATTCTAAGGGCTGAGAAAACGCGTTTATTTCGGGCTGAAAAACACGTTTTGAAAACTGTGCTGTTCCTGCCCTATAACTTACATGGGGGTGACCAAAGTTGCCAAAACGTATTTATTTCTGCTGATAAACACGTTTTGACAATTTCAGCACACTGGGGTTAAGGGCTGACTCAGTGGGCACTTTTCAACCAAGCAGTTACACTGCGATTCTAAGGGCTGAGAAAACGCGTTTATTTCGGGCTGAAAAACACGTTTTGAAAACTGTGCTGTTCCTGCCCTATACCTTACATGGGGGTGACCAAAGTTGCCAAAACGTGTTTATTTCTGCTGAAAAACACGTTTTGACAATTTCAGCACTCTGGGGTTAAGGGCTGACTCAGGGGGCTCTTCTGAGCAAGGCAGTTACACTGCGATTCTAAGGGCTGAGAAAACGCGTTTATTTCGGGCTGAAAAACACGTTTTGAAAACTGTGCTGTTCCTGCCCTATAACTTACATGGGGGTGACCAAAGTTGCCAAAACGTGTTCATTTCTGCTGAAAAACACGTTTTGACAATTTCAGCACTCTGGGGTTAAGGGCTGACTCAGTGTGCTCTTCTGAGCAAGGCAGTTACACTGCGATTCTAAGGGCTGAGAAAACGCGTTTATTTCGGGCTGAAAAACACGTTTTGAAAACTGTGCTGTTCCTGCCCTATAACTTACATGGGGGTGACCAAAGTTGCCAAAACGTGTTTATTTTTGCTCAAAAACACGTTTTGACAATTTCAGGACTCTGGGGTTAAGGGCTGACTCAGTGTGCTCTTCTGAGCAAGGCAGTTACACTGCGATTCTAAGGGCTGAGAAAACGCGTTTATTTCAGGCTGAAAAACACGTTTTGAAAACAGTGCTGTTCCTGCCCTATACCTTACATGGGGGTGACCAAAGTTGCCAAAACGTGTTTATATCTGCTGATAAACACGTTTTGACAATTTCAGCACTCTGGGGTTAAGGGCTGACTCAGTGTGCTCTTCTGAGCAAGGCAGTTACACTGCGATTCTAAGGGCTGAGAAAACGCGTTTATTTCGGGCTGAAAAACACGTTTTGAAAACTGTGCTGTTCCTGCCCTATAACTTACATGGGGGTGACCAAAGTTGCCAAAACGTATTTATTTCTGCTGATAAACACGTTTTGACAATTTCAGCACACTGGGGTTAAGGGCTGACTCAGTGGGCACTTTTCAACCAAGCAGTTACACTGCGATTCTAAGGGCTGAGAAAACGCGTTTATTTCGTGCTGAAAAACACGTTTTGAAAACTGTGCTGTTCCTGCCCTATAACTTACATGGGGGAGACCAAAGTTGCCAAAACGTGTTTATTTCTGCTCAAAAACACGTTTTGACAATTTCAGCACACTAGGGTTAAGGGCTGACTCAGAGTGCTCTTCTGAGCAAGGCAGTTACACTGCGATTCTAAGGGCTGAGAAAACGCGTTTATTTCGGGCTGAAAAACACGTTTTGAAAACTGTGCTGTTCCTGCCCTATAACTTACATGGGGGTGACCAAAGTTGCCAAAACGTATTTATTTCTGCTGATAAACACGTTTTGACAATTTCAGCACACTGGGGTTAAGGGCTGACTCAGTGGGCACTTTTCAACCAAGCAGTTACACTGCGATTCTAAGGGCAGAGAAAACGCGTTTATTTCGGGCTGAAAAACACGTTTTGAAAACTGTGCTGTTCCTGCCCTATAACTTACATGGGGGTGACCAAAGTTGCCAAAACGTGTTTATTTCTGCTGAAAAACACGTTTTGACAATTTCAGCACACTAGGGTTAAGGGCTGACTCAGAGTGCTCTTCTGAGCAAGGCAGTTACACTGCGATTCTAAGGGCTGAGAAAACGCGTTTATTTCGGGCTGAAAAACACGTTTTGAAAACTGTGCTGTTCCTGCCCTATAACTTACATGGGGGTGACCAAAGTTGCCAAAACGTATTTATTTCTGCTGATAAACACGTTTTGACAATTTTAGCACTCTGGGGTTAAGGGCTGACTCAGTGGGCACTTTTCAACCAAGCAGTTACACTGCGATTCTAAGGGCTGAGAAAACGCGTTTATTTCGGGCTGAAAAACACGTTTTGAAAACTGTGCTGTTCCTGCCCTATAACTTACATGGGGGTGACCAAAGTTGCCAAAACGTGTTTATTTCTGCTGAAAAACACGTTTTGACAATTTCAGCACTCTGGTGTTAAGGGCTGACTCAGTGTGCTCTTCTGAGCAAGGCAGTTACACTGCGATTCTAAGGGCTGAGAAAACGCGTTTATTTCGGGCTGAAAAACACGTTTTGAAAACTGTGCTGTTCCTGCCCTATAACTTACATGGGGGTGACCAAAGTTGCCAAAACGTGTTTATTTCTGCTGAAAAACACGTTTTGACAATTTCAGCACTCTGGGGTTAAGGGCTGACTCAGTGGGCACTTTTCAACCAAGCAGTTACACTGCGATTCTAAGGGCTGAGAAAACGCGTTTATTTCGGGCTGAAAAACACGTTTTGAAAACTGTGCTGTTCCTGCCCTATACCTTACATGGGGGTGACCAAAGTTGCCAAAACGTGTTTATTTCTGCTGAAAAACACGTTTTGACAATTTCAGCACTCTGGGGTTAAGGGCTGACTCAGTGTGCTCTTCTGAGCAAGGCAGTTACACTGCGATTCTAAGGGCTGAGAAAACGCGTTTATTTCGGGCTGAAAAACACGTTTTGAAAACTGTGCTGTTCCTGCCCTATACCTTACATGGGGGTGACCAAAGTTGCCAAAACGTGTTTATTTCTGCTGAAAAACACGTTTTGACAATTTCAGCACTCTGGTGTTAAGGGCTGACTCAGTGTGCTCTTCTGAGCAAGGCAGTTACACTGCGATTCTAAGGGCTGAGAAAACGCGTTTATTTCGGGCTGAAAAACACGTTTTGAAAACTGTGCTGTTCCTGCCCTATAACTTACATGGGGGAGACCAAAGTTGCCAAAACGTGTTTATTTCTGCTCAAAAACACGTTTTGACAATTTCAGCACACTAGGGTTAAGGGCTGACTCAGAGTGCTCTTCTGAGCAAGGCAGTTACCCTGCGATTCTAAGGGCTGAGAAAACGCGTTTATTTCGGGCTGAAAAACACGTTTTGAAAACTGTGCTGTTCCTGCCCTATAACTTACATGGGGGTGACCAAAGTTGCCAAAACGTATTTATTTCTGCTGATAAACACGTTTTGACAATTTCAGCACACTGGGGTTAAGGGCTGACTCAGTGGGCACTTTTCAACCAAGCAGTTACACTGCGATTCTAAGGGCAGAGAAAACGCGTTTATTTCGGGCTGAAAAACACGTTTTGAAAACTGTGCTGTTCCTGCCCTATAACTTACATGGGGGTGACCAAAGTTGCCAAAACGTGTTTATTTCTGCTGAAAAACACGTTTTGACAATTTCAGCACTCTGGGGTTAAGGGCTGACTCAGGGGGCTCTTCTGAGCAAGGCAGTTACACTGCGATTCTAAGGGCTGAGAAAACGCGTTTATTTCGGGCTGAAAAACACGTTTTGAAAACTGTGCTGTTCCTGCCCTATAACTTACATGGGGGTGACCAAAGTTGCCAAAACGTATTTATTTCTGCTGATAAACACGTTTTGACAATTTCAGCACACTGGGGTTAAGGGCTGACTCAGTGGGCACTTTTCAACCAAGCAGTTACACTGCGATTCTAAGGGCTGAGAAAACGCGTTTATTTCGGGCTGAAAAACACGTTTTGAAAACTGTGCTGTTCCTGCCCTATACCTTACATGGGGGTGACCAAAGTTGCCAAAACGTGTTTATTTCTGCTGAAAAACACGTTTTGACAATTTCAGCACTCTGGGGTTAAGGGCTGACTCAGGGGGCTCTTCTGAGCAAGGCAGTTACACTGCGATTCTAAGGGCTGAGAAAACGCGTTTATTTCGGGCTGAAAAACACGTTTTGAAAACTGTGCTGTTCCTGCCCTATAACTTACATGGGGGTGACCAAAGTTGCCAAAACGTGTTCATTTCTGCTGAAAAACACGTTTTGACAATTTCAGCACTCTGGGGTTAAGGGCTGACTCAGTGTGCTCTTCTGAGCAAGGCAGTTACACTGCGATTCTAAGGGCTGAGAAAACGCGTTTATTTCGGGCTGAAAAACACGTTTTGAAAACTGTGCTGTTCCTGCCCTATAACTTACATGGGGGTGACCAAAGTTGCCAAAACGTGTTTATTTTTGCTCAAAAACACGTTTTGACAATTTCAGGACTCTGGGGTTAAGGGCTGACTCAGTGTGCTCTTCTGAGCAAGGCAGTTACACTGCGATTCTAAGGGCTGAGAAAACGCGTTTATTTCAGGCTGAAAAACACGTTTTGAAAACAGTGCTGTTCCTGCCCTATACCTTACATGGGGGTGACCAAAGTTGCCAAAACGTGTTTATATCTGCTGATAAACACGTTTTGACAATTTCAGCACTCTGGGGTTAAGGGCTGACTCAGTGTGCTCTTCTGAGCAAGGCAGTTACACTGCGATTCTAAGGGCTGAGAAAACGCGTTTATTTCGGGCTGAAAAACACGTTTTGAAAACTGTGCTGTTCCTGCCCTATAACTTACATGGGGGTGACCAAAGTTGCCAAAACGTATTTATTTCTGCTGATAAACACGTTTTGACAATTTCAGCACACTGGGGTTAAGGGCTGACTCAGTGGGCACTTTTCAACCAAGCAGTTACACTGCGATTCTAAGGGCTGAGAAAACGCGTTTATTTCGTGCTGAAAAACACGTTTTGAAAACTGTGCTGTTCCTGCCCTATAACTTACATGGGGGAGACCAAAGTTGCCAAAACGTGTTTATTTCTGCTCAAAAACACGTTTTGACAATTTCAGCACACTAGGGTTAAGGGCTGACTCAGAGTGCTCTTCTGAGCAAGGCAGTTACACTGCGATTCTAAGGGCTGAGAAAACGCGTTTATTTCGGGCTGAAAAACACGTTTTGAAAACTGTGCTGTTCCTGCCCTATAACTTACATGGGGGTGACCAAAGTTGCCAAAACGTATTTATTTCTGCTGATAAACACGTTTTGACAATTTCAGCACACTGGGGTTAAGGGCTGACTCAGTGGGCACTTTTCAACCAAGCAGTTACACTGCGATTCTAAGGGCAGAGAAAACGCGTTTATTTCGGGCTGAAAAACACGTTTTGAAAACTGTGCTGTTCCTGCCCTATAACTTACATGGGGGTGACCAAAGTTGCCAAAACGTGTTTATTTCTGCTGAAAAACACGTTTTGACAATTTCAGCACACTAGGGTTAAGGGCTGACTCAGAGTGCTCTTCTGAGCAAGGCAGTTACACTGCGATTCTAAGGGCTGAGAAAACGCGTTTATTTCGGGCTGAAAAACACGTTTTGAAAACTGTGCTGTTCCTGCCCTATAACTTACATGGGGGTGACCAAAGTTGCCAAAACGTATTTATTTCTGCTGATAAACACGTTTTGACAATTTTAGCACTCTGGGGTTAAGGGCTGACTCAGTGGGCACTTTTCAACCAAGCAGTTACACTGCGATTCTAAGGGCTGAGAAAACGCGTTTATTTCGGGCTGAAAAACACGTTTTGAAAACTGTGCTGTTCCTGCCCTATAACTTACATGGGGGTGACCAAAGTTGCCAAAACGTGTTTATTTCTGCTGAAAAACACGTTTTGACAATTTCAGCACTCTGGTGTTAAGGGCTGACTCAGTGTGCTCTTCTGAGCAAGGCAGTTACACTGCGATTCTAAGGGCTGAGAAAACGCGTTTATTTCGGGCTGAAAAACACGTTTTGAAAACTGTGCTGTTCCTGCCCTATAACTTACATGGGGGTGACCAAAGTTGCCAAAACGTGTTTATTTCTGCTGAAAAACACGTTTTGACAATTTCAGCACTCTGGGGTTAAGGGCTGACTCAGTGTGCTCTTCTGAGCAAGGCAGTTACACTGCGATTCTAAGGGCTGAGAAAACGCGTTTATTTCGGGCTGAAAAACACGTTTTGAAAACTGTGCTGTTCCTTCCCTATAACTTACATGGGGGTGACCAAAGTTGCCAAAACGTATTTATTTCTGCTGATAAACACGTTTTGACAATTTCAGCACACTGGGGTTAAGGGCTGACTCAGTGGGCACTTTTCAACCAAGCAGTTACACTGCGATTCTAAGGGCTGAGAAAACGAGTTTATTTCGTGCTGAAAAACACGTTTTGAAAACTGTGCTGTTCCTGCCCTATAACTTACATGGGGGAGACCAAAGTTGCCAAAACGTGTTTATTTCTGCTCAAAAACACGTTTTGACAATTTCAGCACACTAGGGTTAAGGGCTGACTCAGTGTGCTCTTCTGAGCAAGGCAGTTACACTGCGATTCTAAGGGCTGAGAAAACGCGTTTATTTCGGGCTGAAAAACACGTTTTGAAAACTGTGCTGTTCCTGCCCTATACCTTACATGGGGGTGACCAAAGTTGCCAAAACGTGTTTATTTCTGCTGAAAAACACGTTTTGACAATTTCAGCACTCTGGGGTTAAGGGCTGACTCAGTGTGCTCTTCTGAGCAAGGCAGTTACACTGCGATTCTAAGGGCTGAGAAAACGCGTTTATTTCGGGCTGAAAAACACGTTTTGAAAACTGTGCTGTTCCTGCCCTATACCTTACATGGGGGTGACCAAAGTTGCCAAAACGTGTTTATTTCTGCTGAAAAACACGTTTTGACAATTTCAGCACTCTGGGGTTAAGGGCTGACTCAGTGTGCTCTTCTGAGCAAGGCAGTTACACTGCGATTCTAAGGGCTGAGAAAACGCGTTTATTTCGGGCTGAAAAACACGTTTTGAAAACTGTGCTGTTCCTGCCCTATACCTTACATGGGGGTGACCAAAGTTGCCAAAACGTGTTTATTTCTGCTGAAAAACACGTTTTGACAATTTCAGCACTCTGGTGTTAAGGGCTGACTCAGTGTGCTCTTCTGAGCAAGGCAGTTACACTGCGATTCTAAGGGCTGAGAAAACGCGTTTATTTCGGGCTGAAAAACACGTTTTGAAAACTGTGCTGTTCCTGCCCTATAACTTACATGGGGGAGACCAAAGTTGCCAAAACGTGTTTATTTCTGCTCAAAAACACGTTTTGACAATTTCAGCACACTAGGGTTAAGGGCTGACTCAGAGTGCTCTTCTGAGCAAGGCAGTTACCCTGCGATTCTAAGGGCTGAGAAAACGCGTTTATTTCGGGCTGAAAAACACGTTTTGAAAACTGTGCTGTTCCTGCCCTATAACTTACATGGGGGTGACCAAAGTTGCCAAAACGTATTTATTTCTGCTGATAAACACGTTTTGACAATTTCAGCACACTGGGGTTAAGGGCTGACTCAGTGGGCACTTTTCAACCAAGCAGTTACACTGCGATTCTAAGGGCAGAGAAAACGCGTTTATTTCGGGCTGAAAAACACGTTTTGAAAACTGTGCTGTTCCTGCCCTATAACTTACATGGGGGTGACCAAAGTTGCCAAAACGTGTTTATTTCTGCTGAAAAACACGTTTTGACAATTTCAGCACTCTGGGGTTAAGGGCTGACTCAGGGGGCTCTTCTGAGCAAGGCAGTTACACTGCGATTCTAAGGGCTGAGAAAACGCGTTTATTTCGGGCTGAAAAACACGTTTTGAAAACTGTGCTGTTCCTGCCCTATAACTTACATGGGGGTGACCAAAGTTGCCAAAACGTATTTATTTCTGCTGATAAACACGTTTTGACAATTTCAGCACACTGGGGTTAAGGGCTGACTCAGTGGGCACTTTTCAACCAAGCAGTTACACTGCGATTCTAAGGGCTGAGAAAACGCGTTTATTTCGGGCTGAAAAACACGTTTTGAAAACTGTGCTGTTCCTGCCATATAACTTACATGGGGGTGACCAAAGTTGCCAAAACGTGTTTATTTCTGCTGAAAAACACGTTTTGACAATTTCAGCACTCTGGGGTTAAGGGCTGACTCAGTGTGCTCTTCTGAGCATGGCAGTTACACTGCGATTCTAAGGGCTGAGAAAACGCGTTTATTTCGGGCTGAAAAACACGTTTTGAAAACTGTGCTGTTCCTGCTCTATACCTTACATGGGGGTGACCAAAGTTGCCAAAACGTGTTTATTTCTGCTGAAAAACACGTTTTGACAATTTCAGCACTCTGGGGTTAAGGGCTGACTCAGTGTGCTCTTCTGAGCAAGGCAGTTACACTGCGATTCTAAGGGCTGAGAAAACGCGTTTATTTCGGGCTGAAAAACACGTTTTGAAAACTGTGCTGTTCCTGCCCTATAACTTACATGGGGGTGACCAAAGTTGCCAAAACGTGTTTATTTTTGCTCAAAAACACGTTTTGACAATTTCAGGACTCTGGGGTTAAGGGCTGACTCAGTGTGCTCTTCTGAGCAAGGCAGTTACACTGCGATTCTAAGGGCTGAGAAAACGCGTTTATTTCAGGCTGAAAAACACGTTTTGAAAACAGTGCTGTTCCTGCCCTATACCTTACATGGGGGTGACCAAAGTTGCCAAAACGTGTTTATATCTGCTGATAAACACGTTTTGACAATTTCAGCACTCTGGGGTTAAGGGCTGACTCAGTGTGCTCTTCTGAGCAAGGCAGTTACACTGCGATTCTAAGGGCTGAGAAAACGCGTTTATTTCGGGCTGAAAAACACGTTTTGAAAACTGTGCTGTTCCTGCCCTATAACTTACATGGGGGTGACCAAAGTTGCCAAAACGTATTTATTTCTGCTGATAAACACGTTTTGACAATTTCAGCACACTGGGGTTAAGGGCTGACTCAGTGGGCACTTTTCAACCAAGCAGTTACACTGCGATTCTAAGGGCTGAGAAAACGCGTTTATTTCGTGCTGAAAAACACGTTTTGAAAACTGTGCTGTTCCTGCCCTATAACTTACATGGGGGAGACCAAAGTTGCCAAAACGTGTTTATTTCTGCTCAAAAACACGTTTTGACAATTTCAGCACACTAGGGTTAAGGGCTGACTCAGAGTGCTCTTCTGAGCAAGGCAGTTACACTGCGATTCTAAGGGCTGAGAAAACGCGTTTATTTCGGGCTGAAAAACACGTTTTGAAAACTGTGCTGTTCCTGCCCTATAACTTACATGGGGGTGACCAAAGTTGCCAAAACGTATTTATTTCTGCTGATAAACACGTTTTGACAATTTCAGCACACTGGGGTTAAGGGCTGACTCAGTGGGCACTTTTCAACCAAGCAGTTACACTGCGATTCTAAGGGCAGAGAAAACGCGTTTATTTCGGGCTGAAAAACACGTTTTGAAAACTGTGCTGTTCCTGCCCTATAACTTACATGGGGGTGACCAAAGTTGCCAAAACGTGTTTATTTCTGCTGAAAAACACGTTTTGACAATTTCAGCACACTAGGGTTAAGGGCTGACTCAGAGTGCTCTTCTGAGCAAGGCAGTTACACTGCGATTCTAAGGGCTGAGAAAACGCGTTTATTTCGGGCTGAAAAACACGTTTTGAAAACTGTGCTGTTCCTGCCCTATAACTTACATGGGGGTGACCAAAGTTGCCAAAACGTATTTATTTCTGCTGATAAACACGTTTTGACAATTTTAGCACTCTGGGGTTAAGGGCTGACTCAGTGGGCACTTTTCAACCAAGCAGTTACACTGCGATTCTAAGGGCTGAGAAAACGCGTTTATTTCGGGCTGAAAAACACGTTTTGAAAACTGTGCTGTTCCTGCCCTATAACTTACATGGGGGTGACCAAAGTTGCCAAAACGTGTTTATTTCTGCTGAAAAACACGTTTTGACAATTTCAGCACTCTGGTGTTAAGGGCTGACTCAGTGTGCTCTTCTGAGCAAGGCAGTTACACTGCGATTCTAAGGGCTGAGAAAACGCGTTTATTTCGGGCTGAAAAACACGTTTTGAAAACTGTGCTGTTCCTGCCCTATAACTTACATGGGGGTGACCAAAGTTGCCAAAACGTGTTTATTTCTGCTGAAAAACACGTTTTGACAATTTCAGCACTCTGGGGTTAAGGGCTGACTCAGTGTGCTCTTCTGAGCAAGGCAGTTACACTGCGATTCTAAGGGCTGAGAAAACGCGTTTATTTCGGGCTGAAAAACACGTTTTGAAAACTGTGGTGTTCCTTCCCTATAACTTACATGGGGGTGACCAAAGTTGCCAAAACGTATTTATTTCTGCTGATAAACACGTTTTGACAATTTCAGCACACTGGGGTTAAGGGCTGACTCAGTGGGCACTTTTCAACCAAGCAGTTACACTGCGATTCTAAGGGCTGAGAAAACGCGTTTATTTCGTGCTGAAAAACACGTTTTGAAAACTGTGCTGTTCCTGCCCTATAACTTACATGGGGGAGACCAAAGTTGCCAAAACGTGTTTATTTCTGCTCAAAAACACGTTTTGACAATTTCAGCACACTAGGGTTAAGGGCTGACTCAGTGTGCTCTTCTGAGCAAGGCAGTTACACTGCGATTCTAAGGGCTGAGAAAACGCGTTTATTTCGGGCTGAAAAACACGTTTTGAAAACTGTGCTGTTCCTGCCCTATACCTTACATGGGGGTGACCAAAGTTGCCAAAACGTGTTTATTTCTGCTGAAAAACACGTTTTGACAATTTCAGCACTCTGGGGTTAAGGGCTGACTCAGTGTGCTCTTCTGAGCAAGGCAGTTACACTGCGATTCTAAGGGCTGAGAAAACGCGTTTATTTCGGGCTGAAAAACACGTTTTGAAAACTGTGCTGTTCCTGCCCTATACCTTACATGGGGGTGACCAAAGTTGCCAAAACGTGTTTATTTCTGCTGAAAAACACGTTTTGACAATTTCAGCACTCTGGGGTTAAGGGCTGACTCAGTGTGCTCTTCTGAGCAAGGCAGTTACACTGCGATTCTAAGGGCTGAGAAAACGCGTTTATTTCGGGCTGAAAAACACGTTTTGAAAACTGTGCTGTTCCTGCCCTATACCTTACATGGGGGTGACCAAAGTTGCCAAAACGTGTTTATTTCTGCTGAAAAACACGTTTTGACAATTTCAGCACTCTGGTGTTAAGGGCTGACTCAGTGTGCTCTTCTGAGCAAGGCAGTTACACTGCGATTCTAAGGGCTGAGAAAACGCGTTTATTTCGGGCTGAAAAACACGTTTTGAAAACTGTGCTGTTCCTGCCCTATAACTTACATGGGGGAGACCAAAGTTGCCAAAACGTGTTTATTTCTGCTCAAAAACACGTTTTGACAATTTCAGCACACTAGGGTTAAGGGCTGACTCAGAGTGCTCTTCTGAGCAAGGCAGTTACCCTGCGATTCTAAGGGCTGAGAAAACGCGTTTATTTCGGGCTGAAAAACACGTTTTGAAAACTGTGCTGTTCCTGCCCTATAACTTACATGGGGGTGACCAAAGTTGCCAAAACGTATTTATTTCTGCTGATAAACACGTTTTGACAATTTCAGCACACTGGGGTTAAGGGCTGACTCAGTGGGCACTTTTCAACCAAGCAGTTACACTGCGATTCTAAGGGCAGAGAAAACGCGTTTATTTCGGGCTGAAAAACACGTTTTGAAAACTGTGCTGTTCCTGCCCTATAACTTACATGGGGGTGACCAAAGTTGCCAAAACGTGTTTATTTCTGCTGAAAAACACGTTTTGACAATTTCAGCACTCTGGGGTTAAGGGCTGACTCAGGGGGCTCTTCTGAGCAAGGCAGTTACACTGCGATTCTAAGGGCTGAGAAAACGCGTTTATTTCGGGCTGAAAAACACGTTTTGAAAACTGTGCTGTTCCTGCCCTATAACTTACATGGGGGTGACCAAAGTTGCCAAAACGTATTTATTTCTGCTGATAAACACGTTTTGACAATTTCAGCACACTGGGGTTAAGGGCTGACTCAGTGGGCACTTTTCAACCAAGCAGTTACACTGCGATTCTAAGGGCTGAGAAAACGCGTTTATTTCGGGCTGAAAAACACGTTTTGAAAACTGTGCTGTTCCTGCCATATAACTTACATGGGGGTGACCAAAGTTGCCAAAACGTGTTTATTTCTGCTGAAAAACACGTTTTGACAATTTCAGCACTCTGGGGTTAAGGGCTGACTCAGTGTGCTCTTCTGAGCAAGGCAGTTACACTGCGATTCTAAGGGCTGAGAAAACGCGTTTATTTCGGGCTGAAAAACACGTTTTGAAAACTGTGCTGTTCCTGCTCTATACCTTACATGGGGGTGACCAAAGTTGCCAAAACGTGTTTATTTCTGCTGAAAAACACGTTTTGACAATTTCAGCACTCTGGGGTTAAGGGCTGACTCAGTGTGCTCTTCTGAGCAAGGCAGTTACACTGCGATTCTAAGGGCTGAGAAAACGCGTTTATTTCGGGCTGAAAAACACGTTTTGAAAACTGTGCTGTTCCTGCCCTATAACTTACATGGGGGTGACCAAAGTTGCCAAAACGTATTTATTTCTGCTGATAAACACGTTTTGACAATTTCAGCACACTGGGGTTAAGGGCTGACTCAGTGGGCACTTTTCAACCAAGCAGTTACTCTGCGATTCTAAGGGCTGAGAAAACGCGTTTATTTCGGGCTGAAAAACACGTTTTGAAAACTGTGCTGTTCCTGCCCTATAACTTACATGGGGGTGACCAAAGTTGCCAAAACGTGTTTATTTCTGCTGAAAAACACGTTTTGACAATTTCAGCACTCTGGGGTTAAGGGCTGACTCAGTGTGCTCTTCTGAGCAAGGCAGTTACACTGCGATTCTAAGGGCTGAGAAAACGCGTTTATTTCGGGCTGAAAAACACGTTTTGAAAACTGTGCTGTTCCTGCCCTATACCTTACATGGGGGTGACCAAAGTTGCCAAAACGTGTTTATTTCTGCTGAAAAACAAGTTTTGACAATTTCAGCACACTGGGGTTAAGGGCTGACTCAGTGGGCACTTTTCAACCAAGCAGTTACACTGCGATTCTAAGGGCTGAGAAAACGCGTTTATTTCGGGCTGAAAAACACGTTTTGAAAACTGTGCTGTTCCTGCCCTATAACTTACATGGGGGTGACCAAAGTTGCCAAAACGTGTTTATTTCTGCTGAAAAACACGTTTTGACAATTTCAGCACTCTGGTGTTAAGGGCTGACTCAGTGTGCTCTTCTGAGCAAGGCAGTTACACTGCGATTCAAAGGGCTGAGAAAACGCGTTTATTTCGGGCTGAAAAACACGTTTTGAAAACTGTGCTGTTCCTGCCCTATAACTTACATGGGGGTGACCAAAGTTGCCAAAACGTGTTTATTTCTGCTGAAAAACACGTTTTGACAATTTCAGCACTCTGGGGTTAAGGGCTGACTTAGTGGGCACTTTTCAACCAAGCAGTTACACTGCGATTCTAAGGGCTGAGAAAACGCGTTTATTTCGGGCTGAAAAACACGTTTTGAAAACTGTGCTGTTCCTGCCCTATAACTTACATGGGGGTGACCAAAGTTGCCAAAACGTGTTTATTTCTGCTGAAAAACACGTTTTGACAATTTCAGCACTCTGGGGTTAAGGGCTGACTCAGTGTGCTCTTCTGAGCAAGGCAGTTACACTGCGATTCTAAGGGCTGAGAAAACGCGTTTATTTCGGGCTGAAAAACACGTTTTGAAAACTGTGCTGTTCCTGCCCTATACCTTACATGGGGGTGACCAAAGTTGCCAAAACGTGTTTATTTCTGCTGAAAAACAAGTTTTGACAATTTCAGCACACTGGGGTTAAGGGCTGACTCAGTGGGCACTTTTCAACCAAGCAGTTACACTGCGATTCTAAGGGCTGAGAAAACGCGTTTATTTCGGGCTGAAAAACACGTTTTGAAAACTGTGCTGTTCCTGCCCTATAACTTACATGGGGGTGACCAAAGTTGCCAAAACGTATTTATTTCTGCTGATAAACACGTTTTGACAATTTCAGCACACTGGGGTTAAGGGCTGACTCAGTGGGCACTTTTCAACCAAGCAGTTACACTGCGATTCTAAGGGCTGAGAAAACGCGTTTATTTCGGGCTGAAAAACACGTTTTGAAAACTGTACTGTTCCTGCCCTATAACTTACATGGGGGTGACCAAAGTTGCCAAAACGTGTTTATTTCTGTTGAAAAACACGTTTTGACAATTTCAGCACTCTGGGGTTAAGGGCTGACTCAGTGTGCTCTTCTGAGCAAGGCAGTTACTCTGGGATTCTAAGGGCTGAGAAAACGCGTTTATTTCGGGCTGAAAAACACGTTTTGAAAACTGTGCTGTTCCTGCCCTATAACTTACATGGGGGTGACCAAAGTTGCCAAAACGTGTTTATTTCTGCTGAAAAACACGATTTGACAATTTCAGCACTCTGGGGTTAAGGGCTGACTCAGTGGGCACTTTTCAACCAAGCAGTTACACTGCGATTCTAAGGGCTGAGAAAACGCGTTTATTTCGGGCTGAAAAACACGTTTTGAAAACTGTGCTGTTCCTGCCCTATAACTTACATGGGGGGTGACCAAAGTTGCCAAAACGTGTTTATTTCCGCTGAAAAACACGTTTTGACAATTTCAGCACTCTGGGGTTAAGGGCTGACTCAGTGTGCTCTTATGAGCAAGGCAGTTACACTGCGATTCTAAGGGCTGAGAAAACGCGTTTATTTCGGGCTGAAAAACACGTTTTGAAAACTGTGCTGTTCCTGCCCTATAACTTACATGGGGGTGACCAAAGTTGCCAAAACGTGTTTATTTCTGCTGAAAAACACGTTTTGACAATTTCAGCACTCTGGGGTTAAGGGCTGACTCAGTGTGCTCTTCTGAGCAAGGCAGTTACACTGCGATTCTAAGGGCTGAGAAAACGCGTTTATTTCGGGCTGAAAAACACGTTTTGAAAACTGTGCTGTTCCTGCCCTATAACTTACATGGGGGTGACCAAAGTTGCCAAAACGTGTTTATTTCTGCTGAAAAACACGATTTGACAATTTCAGCACTCTGGGGTTAAGGGCTGACTCAGTGGGCACTTTTCAACCAAGCAGTTACACTGCGATTCTAAGGGCTGAGAAAACGCGTTTATTTCGGGCTGAAAAACACGTTTTGAAAACTGTGCTGTTCCTGCCCTATAACTTACATGGGGGGTGACCAAAGTTGCCAAAACGTGTTTATTTCTGCTGAAAAACACGTTTTGACAATTTCAGCACACTGGGGTTAAGGGCTGACTCAGTGGGCACTTTTCAACCAAGCAGTTACACTGCGATTCTAAGGGCTGAGAAAACGCGTTTATTTCGGGCTGAAAAACACGTTTTGAAAACTGTGCTGTTCCTGCCCTATAACTTACATGGGGGTGACCAAAGTTGCCAAAACGTGTTCATTTCTGCTGAAAAACACGTTTTGACAATTTCAGCACTCTGGGGTTAAGGGCTGACTCAGTGTGCTCTTCTGAGCAAGGCAGTTACACTGCGATTCTAAGGGCTGAGAAAACGCGTTTATTTCGGGCTGAAAAACACGTTTTGAAAACTGTGCTGTTCCTGCCCTATAACTTACATGGGGGTGACCAAAGTTGCCAAAACGTGTTTATTTTTGCTCAAAAACACGTTTTGACAATTTCAGGACTCTGGGGTTAAGGGCTGACTCAGTGTGCTCTTCTGAGCAAGGCAGTTACACTGCGATTCTAAGGGCTGAGAAAACGCGTTTATTTCAGGCTGAAAAACACGTTTTGAAAACAGTGCTGTTCCTGCCCTATACCTTACATGGGGGTGACCAAAGTTGCCAAAACGTGTTTATATCTGCTGATAAACACGTTTTGACAATTTCAGCACTCTGGGGTTAAGGGCTGACTCAGTGTGCTCTTCTGAGCAAGGCAGTTACACTGCGATTCTAAGGGCTGAGAAAACGCGTTTATTTCGGGCTGAAAAACACGTTTTGAAAACTGTGCTGTTCCTGCCCTATAACTTACATGGGGGTGACCAAAGTTGCCAAAACGTATTTATTTCTGCTGATAAACACGTTTTGACAATTTCAGCACACTGGGGTTAAGGGCTGACTCAGTGGGCACTTTTCAACCAAGCAGTTACACTGCGATTCTAAGGGCTGAGAAAACGCGTTTATTTCGTGCTGAAAAACACGTTTTGAAAACTGTGCTGTTCCTGCCCTATAACTTACATGGGGGAGACCAAAGTTGCCAAAACGTGTTTATTTCTGCTCAAAAACACGTTTTGACAATTTCAGCACACTAGGGTTAAGGGCTGACTCAGAGTGCTCTTCTGAGCAAGGCAGTTACACTGCGATTCTAAGGGCTGAGAAAACGCGTTTATTTCGGGCTGAAAAACACGTTTTGAAAACTGTGCTGTTCCTGCCCTATAACTTACATGGGGGTGACCAAAGTTGCCAAAACGTATTTATTTCTGCTGATAAACACGTTTTGACAATTTCAGCACACTGGGGTTAAGGGCTGACTCAGTGGGCACTTTTCAACCAAGCAGTTACACTGCGATTCTAAGGGCAGAGAAAACGCGTTTATTTCGGGCTGAAAAACACGTTTTGAAAACTGTGCTGTTCCTGCCCTATAACTTACATGGGGGTGACCAAAGTTGCCAAAACGTGTTTATTTCTGCTGAAAAACACGTTTTGACAATTTCAGCACTCTGGGGTTAAGGGCTGACTCAGGGGGCTCTTCTGAGCAAGGCAGTTACACTGCGATTCTAAGGGCTGAGAAAACGCGTTTATTTCGGGCTGAAAAACACGTTTTGAAAACTGTGCTGTTCCTGCCCTATACCTTACATGGGGGTGACCAAAGTTGCCAAAACGTGTTTATTTCTGCTGAAAAACAAGTTTTGACAATTTCAGCACACTGGGGTTAAGGGCTGACTCAGTGGGCACTTTTCAACCAAGCAGTTACACTGCGATTCTAAGGGCTGAGAAAACGCGTTTATTTCGGGCTGAAAAACACGTTTTGAAAACTGTGCTGTTCCTGCCCTATAACTTACATGGGGGTGACCAAAGTTGCCAAAACGTGTTTATTTCTGCTGAAAAACACGTTTTGACAATTTCAGCACTCTGGTGTTAAGGGCTGACTCAGTGTGCTCTTCTGAGCAAGGCAGTTACACTGCGATTCAAAGGGCTGAGAAAACGCGTTTATTTCGGGCTGAAAAACACGTTTTGAAAACTGTGCTGTTCCTGCCCTATAACTTACATGGGGGTGACCAAAGTTGCCAAAACGTGTTTATTTCTGCTGAAAAACACGTTTTGACAATTTCAGCACTCTGGGGTTAAGGGCTGACTCAGTGTGCTCTTCTGAGCAAGGCAGTTACACTGCCATTCTAAGGGCTGAGAAAACGCGTTTATTTCGGGCTGAAAAACACGTTTTGAAAACTGTGCTGTTCCTGCCCTATACCTTACATGGGGGTGACCAAAGTTGCCAAAACGTGTTTATTTCTGCTGAAAAACACGTTTTGACAATTTCAGCACTCTGGGGTTAAGGGCTGACTTAGTGGGCACTTTTCAACCAAGCAGTTACACTGCGATTCTAAGGGCTGAGAAAACGCGTTTATTTCGGGCTGAAAAACACGTTTTGAAAACTGTGCTGTTCCTGCCCTATAACTTACATGGGGGTGACCAAAGTTGCCAAAACGTGTTTATTTCTGCTGAAAAACACGTTTTGACAATTTCAGCACTCTGGGGTTAAGGGCTGACTCAGTGTGCTCTTCTGAGCAAGGCAGTTACACTGCGATTCTAAGGGCTGAGAAAACGCGTTTATTTCGGGCTGAAAAACACGTTTTGAAAACTGTGCTGTTCCTGCCCTATACCTTACATGGGGGTGACCAAAGTTGCCAAAACGTGTTTATTTCTGCTGAAAAACAAGTTTTGACAATTTCAGCACACTGGGGTTAAGGGCTGACTCAGTGGGCACTTTTCAACCAAGCAGTTACACTGCGATTCTAAGGGCTGAGAAAACGCGTTTATTTCGGGCTGAAAAACACGTTTTGAAAACTGTGCTGTTCCTGCCCTATAACTTACATGGGGGTGACCAAAGTTGCCAAAACGTATTTATTTCTGCTGATAAACACGTTTTGACAATTTCAGCACACTGGGGTTAAGGGCTGACTCAGTGGGCACTTTTCAACCAAGCAGTTACACTGCGATTCTAAGGGCTGAGAAAACGCGTTTATTTCGGGCTGAAAAACACGTTTTGAAAACTGTACTGTTCCTGCCCTATAACTTACATGGGGGTGACCAAAGTTGCCAAAACGTGTTTATTTCTGTTGAAAAACACGTTTTGACAATTTCAGCACTCTGGGGTTAAGGGCTGACTCAGTGTGCTCTTCTGAGCAAGGCAGTTACTCTGGGATTCTAAGGGCTGAGAAAACGCGTTTATTTCGGGCTGAAAAACACGTTTTGAAAACTGTGCTGTTCCTGCCCTATAACTTACATGGGGGTGACCAAAGTTGCCAAAACGTGTTTATTTCTGCTGAAAAACACGATTTGACAATTTCAGCACTCTGGGGTTAAGGGCTGACTCAGTGGGCACTTTTCAACCAAGCAGTTACACTGCGATTCTAAGGGCTGAGAAAACGCGTTTATTTCGGGCTGAAAAACACGTTTTGAAAACTGTGCTGTTCCTGCCCTATAACTTACATGGGGGGTGACCAAAGTTGCCAAAACGTGTTTATTTCCGCTGAAAAACACGTTTTGACAATTTCAGCACTCTGGGGTTAAGGGCTGACTCAGTGTGCTCTTATGAGCAAGGCAGTTACACTGCGATTCTAAGGGCTGAGAAAACGCGTTTATTTCGGGCTGAAAAACACGTTTTGAAAACTGTGCTGTTCCTGCCCTATAACTTACATGGGGGTGACCAAAGTTGCCAAAACGTGTTTATTTCTGCTGAAAAACACGTTTTGACAATTTCAGCACTCTGGGGTTAAGGGCTGACTCAGTGTGCTCTTCTGAGCAAGGCAGTTACACTGCGATTCTAAGGGCTGAGAAAACGCGTTTATTTCGGGCTGAAAAACACGTTTTGAAAACTGTGCTGTTCCTGCCCTATAACTTACATGGGGGTGACCAAAGTTGCCAAAACGTGTTTATTTCTGCTGAAAAACACGATTTGACAATTTCAGCACTCTGGGGTTAAGGGCTGACTCAGTGGGCACTTTTCAACCAAGCAGTTACACTGCGATTCTAAGGGCTGAGAAAACGCGTTTATTTCGGGCTGAAAAACACGTTTTGAAAACTGTGCTGTTCCTGCCCTATAACTTACATGGGGGGTGACCAAAGTTGCCAAAACGTGTTTATTTCTGCTGAAAAACACGTTTTGACAATTTCAGCACACTGGGGTTAAGGGCTGACTCAGTGGGCACTTTTCAACCAAGCAGTTACACTGCGATTCTAAGGGCTGAGAAAACGCGTTTATTTCGGGCTGAAAAACACGTTTTGAAAACTGTGCTGTTCCTGCCCTATACCTTACATGGGGGTGACCAAAGTTGCCAAAACGTGTTTATTTCTGCTGAAAAACACGTTTTGACAATTTCAGCACTCTGGGGTTAAGGGCTGACTCAGGGGGCTCTTCTGAGCAAGGCAGTTACACTGCGATTCTAAGGGCTGAGAAAACGCGTTTATTTCGGGCTGAAAAACACGTTTTGAAAACTGTGCTGTTCCTGCCCTATAACTTACATGGGGGTGACCAAAGTTGCCAAAACGTGTTCATTTCTGCTGAAAAACACGTTTTGACAATTTCAGCACTCTGGGGTTAAGGGCTGACTCAGTGTGCTCTTCTGAGCAAGGCAGTTACACTGCGATTCTAAGGGCTGAGAAAACGCGTTTATTTCGGGCTGAAAAACACGTTTTGAAAACTGTGCTGTTCCTGCCCTATAACTTACATGGGGGTGACCAAAGTTGCCAAAACGTGTTTATTTTTGCTCAAAAACACGTTTTGACAATTTCAGGACTCTGGGGTTAAGGGCTGACTCAGTGTGCTCTTCTGAGCAAGGCAGTTACACTGCGATTCTAAGGGCTGAGAAAACGCGTTTATTTCAGGCTGAAAAACACGTTTTGAAAACAGTGCTGTTCCTGCCCTATACCTTACATGGGGGTGACCAAAGTTGCCAAAACGTGTTTATATCTGCTGATAAACACGTTTTGACAATTTCAGCACTCTGGGGTTAAGGGCTGACTCAGTGTGCTCTTCTGAGCAAGGCAGTTACACTGCGATTCTAAGGGCTGAGAAAACGCGTTTATTTCGGGCTGAAAAACACGTTTTGAAAACTGTGCTGTTCCTGCCCTATAACTTACATGGGGGTGACCAAAGTTGCCAAAACGTATTTATTTCTGCTGATAAACACGTTTTGACAATTTCAGCACACTGGGGTTAAGGGCTGACTCAGTGGGCACTTTTCAACCAAGCAGTTACACTGCGATTCTAAGGGCTGAGAAAACGCGTTTATTTCGTGCTGAAAAACACGTTTTGAAAACTGTGCTGTTCCTGCCCTATAACTTACATGGGGGAGACCAAAGTTGCCAAAACGTGTTTATTTCTGCTCAAAAACACGTTTTGACAATTTCAGCACACTAGGGTTAAGGGCTGACTCAGAGTGCTCTTCTGAGCAAGGCAGTTACACTGCGATTCTAAGGGCTGAGAAAACGCGTTTATTTCGGGCTGAAAAACACGTTTTGAAAACTGTGCTGTTCCTGCCCTATAACTTACATGGGGGTGACCAAAGTTGCCAAAACGTATTTATTTCTGCTGATAAACACGTTTTGACAATTTCAGCACACTGGGGTTAAGGGCTGACTCAGTGGGCACTTTTCAACCAAGCAGTTACACTGCGATTCTAAGGGCAGAGAAAACGCGTTTATTTCGTGCTGAAAAACACGTTTTGAAAACTGTGCTGTTCCTGCCCTATAACTTACATGGGGGTGACCAAAGTTGCCAAAACGTGTTTATTTCTGCTGAAAAACACGTTTTGACAATTTCAGCACTCTGGGGTTAAGGGCTGACTCAGGGGGCTCTTCTGAGCAAGGCAGTTACACTGCGATTCTAAGGGCTGAGAAAACGCGTTTATTTCGGGCTGAAAAACACGTTTTGAAAACTGTGCTGTTCCTGCCCTATAACTTACATGGGGGTGACCAAAGTTGCCAAAACGTATTTATTTCTGCTGATAAACACGTTTTGACAATTTCAGCACACTGGGGTTAAGGGCTGACTCAGTGGGCACTTTTCAACCAAGCAGTTACACTGCGATTCTAAGGGCTGAAAAAACGTGTTTATTTCGGTCTGAAAAACACGTTTTGAAAACTGTGCTGTTCCTGCCCTATACCTTACATGGGGGTGACCAAAGTTGCCAAAACGTGTTTATTTCTGCTGAAAAACACGTTTTGACAATTTCAGCACTCTGGGGTTAAGGGCTGACTCAGTGTGCTCTTCTGAGCAAGGCAGTTACACTGCGATTCTAAGGGCTGAGAAAACGCGTTTATTTCGGGCTGAAAAACACGTTTTGAAAACTGTGCTGTTCCTGCCCTATAACTTACATGGGGGTGACCAAAGTTGCCAAAACGTATTTATTTCTGCTGATAAACACGTTTTGACAATTTCAGCACACTGGGGTTAAGGGCTGACTCAGTGGGCACTTTTCAACCAAGCAGTTACACTGTGATTCTAAGGGCTGAGAAAACGCGTTTATTTCGGGCTGAAAAACACGTTTTGAAAACTGTACTGTTCCTGCCCTATAACTTACATGGGGGTGACCAAAGTTGCCAAAACGTGTTTATTTCTGTTGAAAAACACGTTTTGACAATTTCAGCACTCTGGGGTTAAGGGCTGACTCAGTGTGCTCTTCTGAGCAAGGCAGTTACACTGGGATTCTAAGGGCTGAGAAAACGCGTTTATTTCGGGCTGAAAAACACGTTTTGAAAACTGTGCTGTTCCTGCCCTATAACTTACATGGGGGTGACCAAAGTTGCCAAAACGTGTTTATTTCTGCTGAAAAACACGATTTGACAATTTCAGCACTCTGGGGTTAAGGGCTGACTCAGTGGGCACTTTTCAACCAAGCAGTTACACTGCGATTCTAAGGGCTGAGAAAACGCGTTTATTTCGGGCTGAAAAACACGTTTTGAAAACTGTGCTGTTCCAGCCCTATACCTTACATGGGGGTGACCAAAGTTGCCAAAACGTGTTTATTTCTGCTGAAAAACACGTTTTGACAATTTCAGCACTCTGGGGTTAAGGGCTGACTCAGTGTGCTCTTCTGAGCAAGGCAGTTACACTGCGATTCTAAGGGCTGAGAAAACGCGTTTATTTCGGGCTGAAAAACACGTTTTGAAAACTGTGCTGTTCCTGCCCTATAACTTACATGGGGGTGACCAAAGTTGCCAAAACGTATTTATTTCTGCTGATAAACACGTTTTGACAATTTCAGCACACTGGGGTTAAGGGCTGACTCAGTGGGCACTTTTCAACCAAGCAGTTACACTGCGATTCTAAGGGCTGAGAAAACGCGTTTATTTCGTGCTGAAAAACACGTTTTGAAAACTGTGCTGTTCCTGCCCTATAACTTACATGGGGGAGACCAAAGTTGCCAAAACGTGTTTATTTCTGCTCAAAAACACGTTTTGACAATTTCAGCACACTAGGGTTAAGGGCTGACTCAGAGTGCTCTTCTGAGCAAGGCAGTTACACTGCGATTCTAAGGGCTGAGAAAACGCGTTTATTTCGGGCTGAAAAACACGTTTTGAAAACTGTGCTGTTCCTGCCCTATAACTTACATGGGGGTGACCAAAGTTGCCAAAACGTATTTATTTCTGCTGATAAACACGTTTTGACAATTTCAGCACACTGGGGTTAAGGGCTGACTCAGTGGGCACTTTTCAACCAAGCAGTTACACTGCGATTCTAAGGGCAGAGAAAACGCGTTTATTTCGGGCTGAAAAACACGTTTTGAAAACTGTGCTGTTCCTGCCCTATAACTTACATGGGGGTGACCAAAGTTGCCAAAACGTGTTTATTTCTGCTGAAAAACACGTTTTGACAATTTCAGCACTCTGGGGTTAAGGGCTGACTCAGGGGGCTCTTCTGAGCAAGGCAGTTACACTGCGATTCTAAGGGCTGAGAAAACGCGTTTATTTCGGGCTGAAAAACACGTTTTGAAAACTGTGCTGTTCCTGCCCTATAACTTACATGGGGGTGACCAAAGTTGCCAAAACGTATTTATTTCTGCTGATAAACACGTTTTGACAATTTCAGCACACTGGGGTTAAGGGCTGACTCAGTGGGCACTTTTCAACCAAGCAGTTACACTGCGATTCTAAGGGCTGAAAAAACGTGTTTATTTCGGTCTGAAAAACACGTTTTGAAAACTGTGCTGTTCCTGCCCTATACCTTACATGGGGGTGACCAAAGTTGCCAAAACGTGTTTATTTCTGCTGAAAAACACGTTTTGACAATTTCAGCACTCTGGGGTTAAGGGCTGACTCAGTGTGCTCTTCTGAGCAAGGCAGTTACACTGCGATTCTAAGGGCTGAGAAAACGCGTTTATTTCGGGCTGAAAAACACGTTTTGAAAACTGTGCTGTTCCTGCCCTATAACTTACATGGGGGTGACCAAAGTTGCCAAAACGTATTTATTTCTGCTGATAAACACGTTTTGACAATTTCAGCACACTGGGGTTAAGGGCTGACTCAGTGGGCACTTTTCAACCAAGCAGTTACACTGTGATTCTAAGGGCTGAGAAAACGCGTTTATTTCGGGCTGAAAAACACGTTTTGAAAACTGTACTGTTCCTGCCCTATAACTTACATGGGGGTGACCAAAGTTGCCAAAACGTGTTTATTTCTGTTGAAAAACACGTTTTGACAATTTCAGCACTCTGGGGTTAAGGGCTGACTCAGTGTGCTCTTCTGAGCAAGGCAGTTACACTGGGATTCTAAGGGCTGAGAAAACGCGTTTATTTCGGGCTGAAAAACACGTTTTGAAAACTGTGCTGTTCCTGCCCTATAACTTACATGGGGGTGACCAAAGTTGCCAAAACGTGTTTATTTCTGCTGAAAAACACGATTTGACAATTTCAGCACTCTGGGGTTAAGGGCTGACTCAGTGGGCACTTTTCAACCAAGCAGTTACACTGCGATTCTAAGGGCTGAGAAAACGCGTTTATTTCGGGCTGAAAAACACGTTTTGAAAACTGTGCTGTTCCAGCCCTATACCTTACATGGGGGTGACCAAAGTTGCCAAAACGTGTTTATTTCTGCTGAAAAACACGTTTTGACAATTTCAGCACTCTGGGGTTAAGGGCTGACTCAGTGTGCTCTTCTGAGCAAGGCAGTTACACTGCGATTCTAAGGGCTGAGAAAACGCGTTTATTTCGGGCTGAAAAACACGTTTTGAAAACTGTGCTGTTCCTCCCTATAACTTACATGGGGGTGACCAAAGTTGCCAAAACGTATTTATTTCTGCTGATAAACACGTTTTGACAATTTCAGCACACTGGGGTTAAGGGCTGACTCAGTGGGCACTTTTCAACCAAGCAGTTACACTGCGATTCTAAGGGCTGAGAAAACGCGTTTATTTCGTGCTGAAAAACACGTTTTGAAAACTGTACTGTTCCTGCCCTATAACTTACATGGGGGAGACCAAAGTTGCCAAAACGTGTTTATTTCTGCTCAAAAACACGTTTTGACAATTTCAGCACACTAGGGTTAAGGGCTGACTCAGAGTGCTCTTCTGAGCAAGGCAGTTACACTGCGATTCTAAGGGCTGAGAAAACGCGTTTATTTCGGGCTGAAAAACACGTTTTGAAAACTGTGCTGTTCCTGCCCTATAACTTACATGGGGGTGACCAAAGTTGCCAAAACGTATTTATTTCTGCTGATAAACACGTTTTGACAATTTTAGCACTCTGGGGTTAAGGGCTGACTCAGTGGGCACTTTTCAACCAAGCAGTTACACTGCGATTCTAAGGGCTGAGAAAACGCGTTTATTTCGGGCTGAAAAACACGTTTTGAAAACTGTGCTGTTCCTGCCCTATAACTTACATGGGGGTGACCAAAGTTGCCAAAACGTGTTTATTTTTGCTCAAAAACACGTTTTGACAATTTCAGGACTCTGGGGTTAAGGGCTGACTCAGTGTGCTCTTCTGAGCAAGGCAGTTACACTGCGATTCTAAGGGCTGAGAAAACGCGTTTATTTCAGGCTGAAAAACACGTTTTGAAAACAGTGCTGTTCCTGCCCTATACCTTACATGGGGGTGACCAAAGTTGCCAAAACGTGTTTATATCTGCTGATAAACACGTTTTGACAATTTCAGCACTCTGGGGTTAAGGGCTGACTCAGTGTGCTCTTCTGAGCAAGGCAGTTACACTGCGATTCTAAGGGCTGAGAAAACGCGTTTATTTCGGGCTGAAAAACACGTTTTGAAAACTGTGCTGTTCCTGCCCTATAACTTACATGGGGGAGACCAAAGTTGCCAAAACGTGTTTATTTCTGCTCAAAAACACGTTTTGACAATTTCAGCACACTAGGGTTAAGGGCTGACTCAGTGTGCTCTTCTGAGCAAGGCAGTTACACTGCGATTCTAAGGGCTGAGAAAACGCGTTTATTTCGGGCTGAAAAACACGTTTTGAAAACTGTGCTGTTCCTGCCCTATAACTTACATGGGGGTGACCAAAGTTGCCAAAACGTGTTTATTTCTGCTGAAAAACACGTTTTGACAATTTCAGCACTCTGGGGTTAAGGGCTGACTCAGTGTGCTCTTCTGAGCAAGGCAGTTACACTGCGATTCTAAGGGCTGAGAAAACGCGTTTATTTCGGGCTGAAAAACACGTTTTGAAAACTGTGCTGTTCCTGCCCTATACCTTACATGGGGGTGACCAAAGTTGCCAAAACGTGTTTATTTCTGCTGAAAAACAAGTTTTGACAATTTCAGCACACTGGGGTTAAGGGCTGACTCAGTGGGCACTTTTCAACCAAGCAGTTACACTGCGATTCTAAGGGCTGAGAAAACGCGTTTATTTCGGGCTGAAAAACACGTTTTGAAAACTGTGCTGTTCCTGCCCTATAACTTACATGGGGGTGACCAAAGTTGCCAAAACGTGTTTATTTCTGCTGAAAAACACGTTTTGACAATTTCAGCACTCTGGGGTTAAGGGCTGACTCAGTGTGCTCTTCTGAGCAAGGCAGTTACACTGCGATTCTAAGGGCTGAGAAAACGCGTTTATTTCGGGCTGAAAAACACGTTTTGAAAACTGTGCTGTTCCTGCCCTATAACTTACATGGGGGTGACCAAAGTTGCCAAAACGTGTTTATTTCTGCTGAAAAACACGATTTGACAATTTCAGCACTCTGGGGTTAAGGGCTGACTCAGTGGGCACTTTTCAACCAAGCAGTTACACTGCGATTCTAAGGGCTGAGAAAACGCGTTTATTTCGGGCTGAAAAACACGTTTTGAAAACTGTGCTGTTCCTGCCCTATAACTTACATGGGGGGTGACCAAAGTTGCCAAAACGTGTTTATTTCTGCTGAAAAACACGTTTTGACAATTTCAGCACACTGGGGTTAAGGGCTGACTCAGTGGGCACTTTTCAACCAAGCAGTTACACTGCGATTCTAAGGGCTGAGAAAACGCGTTTATTTCGGGCTGAAAAACACGTTTTGAAAACTGTGCTGTTCCTGCCCTATACCTTACATGGGGGTGACCAAAGTTGCCAAAACGTGTTTATTTCTGCTGAAAAACACGTTTTGACAATTTCAGCACTCTGGGGTTAAGGGCTGACTCAGGGGGCTCTTCTGAGCAAGGCAGTTACACTGCGATTCTAAGGGCTGAGAAAACGCGTTTATTTCGGGCTGAAAAACACGTTTTGAAAACTGTGCTGTTCCTGCCCTATAACTTACATGGGGGTGACCAAAGTTGCCAAAACGTGTTCATTTCTGCTGAAAAACACGTTTTGACAATTTCAGCACTCTGGGGTTAAGGGCTGACTCAGTGTGCTCTTCTGAGCAAGGCAGTTACACTGCGATTCTAAGGGCTGAGAAAACGCGTTTATTTCGGGCTGAAAAACACGTTTTGAAAACTGTGCTGTTCCTGCCCTATAACTTACATGGGGGTGACCAAAGTTGCCAAAACGTGTTTATTTTTGCTCAAAAACACGTTTTGACAATTTCAGGACTCTGGGGTTAAGGGCTGACTCAGTGTGCTCTTCTGAGCAAGGCAGTTACACTGCGATTCTAAGGGCTGAGAAAACGCGTTTATTTCAGGCTGAAAAACACGTTTTGAAAACAGTGCTGTTCCTGCCCTATACCTTACATGGGGGTGACCAAAGTTGCCAAAACGTGTTTATATCTGCTGATAAACACGTTTTGACAATTTCAGCACTCTGGGGTTAAGGGCTGACTCAGTGTGCTCTTCTGAGCAAGGCAGTTACACTGCGATTCTAAGGGCTGAGAAAACGCGTTTATTTCGGGCTGAAAAACACGTTTTGAAAACTGTGCTGTTCCTGCCCTATAACTTACATGGGGGTGACCAAAGTTGCCAAAACGTATTTATTTCTGCTGATAAACACGTTTTGACAATTTCAGCACACTGGGGTTAAGGGCTGACTCAGTGGGCACTTTTCAACCAAGCAGTTACACTGCGATTCTAAGGGCTGAGAAAACGCGTTTATTTCGTGCTGAAAAACACGTTTTGAAAACTGTGCTGTTCCTGCCCTATAACTTACATGGGGGAGACCAAAGTTGCCAAAACGTGTTTATTTCTGCTCAAAAACACGTTTTGACAATTTCAGCACACTAGGGTTAAGGGCTGACTCAGAGTGCTCTTCTGAGCAAGGCAGTTACACTGCGATTCTAAGGGCTGAGAAAACGCGTTTATTTCGGGCTGAAAAACACGTTTTGAAAACTGTGCTGTTCCTGCCCTATAACTTACATGGGGGTGACCAAAGTTGCCAAAACGTATTTATTTCTGCTGATAAACACGTTTTGACAATTTCAGCACACTGGGGTTAAGGGCTGACTCAGTGGGCACTTTTCAACCAAGCAGTTACACTGCGATTCTAAGGGCAGAGAAAACGCGTTTATTTCGGGCTGAAAAACACGTTTTGAAAACTGTGCTGTTCCTGCCCTATAACTTACATGGGGGTGACCAAAGTTGCCAAAACGTGTTTATTTCTGCTGAAAAACACGTTTTGACAATTTCAGCACTCTGGGGTTAAGGGCTGACTCAGGGGGCTCTTCTGAGCAAGGCAGTTACACTGCGATTCTAAGGGCTGAGAAAACGCGTTTATTTCGGGCTGAAAAACACGTTTTGAAAACTGTGCTGTTCCTGCCCTATAACTTACATGGGGGTGACCAAAGTTGCCAAAACGTATTTATTTCTGCTGATAAACACGTTTTGACAATTTCAGCACACTGGGGTTAAGGGCTGACTCAGTGGGCACTTTTCAACCAAGCAGTTACACTGCGATTCTAAGGGCTGAAAAAACGTGTTTATTTCGGTCTGAAAAACACGTTTTGAAAACTGTGCTGTTCCTGCCCTATACCTTACATGGGGGTGACCAAAGTTGCCAAAACGTGTTTATTTCTGCTGAAAAACACGTTTTGACAATTTCAGCACTCTGGGGTTAAGGGCTGACTCAGTGTGCTCTTCTGAGCAAGGCAGTTACACTGCGATTCTAAGGGCTGAGAAAACGCGTTTATTTCGGGCTGAAAAACACGTTTTGAAAACTGTGCTGTTCCTGCCCTATAACTTACATGGGGGTGACCAAAGTTGCCAAAACGTATTTATTTCTGCTGATAAACACGTTTTGACAATTTCAGCACACTGGGGTTAAGGGCTGACTCAGTGGGCACTTTTCAACCAAGCAGTTACACTGTGATTCTAAGGGCTGAGAAAACGCGTTTATTTCGGGCTGAAAAACACGTTTTGAAAACTGTACTGTTCCTGCCCTATAACTTACATGGGGGTGACCAAAGTTGCCAAAACGTGTTTATTTCTGTTGAAAAACACGTTTTGACAATTTCAGCACTCTGGGGTTAAGGGCTGACTCAGTGTGCTCTTCTGAGCAAGGCAGTTACACTGGGATTCTAAGGGCTGAGAAAACGCGTTTATTTCGGGCTGAAAAACACGTTTTGAAAACTGTGCTGTTCCTGCCCTATAACTTACATGGGGGTGACCAAAGTTGCCAAAACGTGTTTATTTCTGCTGAAAAACACGATTTGACAATTTCAGCACTCTGGGGTTAAGGGCTGACTCAGTGGGCACTTTTCAACCAAGCAGTTACACTGCGATTCTAAGGGCTGAGAAAACGCGTTTATTTCGGGCTGAAAAACACGTTTTGAAAACTGTGCTGTTCCAGCCCTATACCTTACATGGGGGTGACCAAAGTTGCCAAAACGTGTTTATTTCTGCTGAAAAACACGTTTTGACAATTTCAGCACTCTGGGGTTAAGGGCTGACTCAGTGTGCTCTTCTGAGCAAGGCAGTTACACTGCGATTCTAAGGGCTGAGAAAACGCGTTTATTTCGGGCTGAAAAACACGTTTTGAAAACTGTGCTGTTCCTGCCCTATAACTTACATGGGGGTGACCAAAGTTGCCAAAACGTATTTATTTCTGCTGATAAACACGTTTTGACAATTTCAGCACACTGGGGTTAAGGGCTGACTCAGTGGGCACTTTTCAACCAAGCAGTTACACTGCGATTCTAAGGGCTGAGAAAACGCGTTTATTTCGTGCTGAAAAACACGTTTTGAAAACTGTGCTGTTCCTGCCCTATAACTTACATGGGGGAGACCAAAGTTGCCAAAACGTGTTTATTTCTGCTCAAAAACACGTTTTGACAATTTCAGCACACTAGGGTTAAGGGCTGACTCAGAGTGCTCTTCTGAGCAAGGCAGTTACACTGCGATTCTAAGGGCTGAGAAAACGCGTTTATTTCGGGCTGAAAAACACGTTTTGAAAACTGTGCTGTTCCTGCCCTATAACTTACATGGGGGTGACCAAAGTTGCCAAAACGTATTTATTTCTGCTGATAAACACGTTTTGACAATTTCAGCACACTGGGGTTAAGGGCTGACTCAGTGGGCACTTTTCAACCAAGCAGTTACACTGCGATTCTAAGGGCAGAGAAAACGCGTTTATTTCGGGCTGAAAAACACGTTTTGAAAACTGTGCTGTTCCTGCCCTATAACTTACATGGGGGTGACCAAAGTTGCCAAAACGTGTTTATTTCTGCTGAAAAACACGTTTTGACAATTTCAGCACTCTGGGGTTAAGGGCTGACTCAGGGGGCTCTTCTGAGCAAGGCAGTTACACTGCGATTCTAAGGGCTGAGAAAACGCGTTTATTTCGGGCTGAAAAACACGTTTTGAAAACTGTGCTGTTCCTGCCCTATAACTTACATGGGGGTGACCAAAGTTGCCAAAACGTATTTATTTCTGCTGATAAACACGTTTTGACAATTTCAGCACACTGGGGTTAAGGGCTGACTCAGTGGGCACTTTTCAACCAAGCAGTTACACTGCGATTCTAAGGGCTGAAAAAACGTGTTTATTTCGGTCTGAAAAACACGTTTTGAAAACTGTGCTGTTCCTGCCCTATACCTTACATGGGGGTGACCAAAGTTGCCAAAACGTGTTTATTTCTGCTGAAAAACACGTTTTGACAATTTCAGCACTCTGGGGTTAAGGGCTGACTCAGTGTGCTCTTCTGAGCAAGGCAGTTACACTGCGATTCTAAGGGCTGAGAAAACGCGTTTATTTCGGGCTGAAAAACACGTTTTGAAAACTGTGCTGTTCCTGCCCTATAACTTACATGGGGGTGACCAAAGTTGCCAAAACGTATTTATTTCTGCTGATAAACACGTTTTGACAATTTCAGCACACTGGGGTTAAGGGCTGACTCAGTGGGCACTTTTCAACCAAGCAGTTACACTGCGATTCTAAGGGCTGAGAAAACGCGTTTATTTCGGGCTGAAAAACACGTTTTGAAAACTGTACTGTTCCTGCCCTATAACTTACATGGGGGTGACCAAAGTTGCCAAAACGTGTTTATTTCTGTTGAAAAACACGTTTTGACAATTTCGGCACTCTGGGGTTAAGGGCTGACTCAGTGTGCTCTTCTGAGCAAGGCAGTTACTCTGGGATTCTAAGGGCTGAGAAAACGCGTTTATTTCGGGCTGAAAAACACGTTTTGAAAACTGTGCTGTTCCTGCCCTATAACTTACATGGGGGTGACCAAAGTTGCCAAAACGTGTTTATTTCTGCTGAAAAACACGATTTGACAATTTCAGCACTCTGGGGTTAAGGGCTGACTCAGTGGGCACTTTTCAACCAAGCAGTTACACTGCGATTCTAAGGGCTGAGAAAACGCGTTTATTTCGGGCTGAAAAACACGTTTTGAAAACTGTGCTGTTCCTGCCCTATAACTTACATGGGGGGTGACCAAAGTTGCCAAAACGTGTTTATTTCCGCTGAAAAACACGTTTTGACAATTTCAGCACTCTGGGGTTAAGGGCTGATTCAGTGTGCTCTTATGAGCAAGGCAGTTACACTGCGATTCTAAGGGCTGAGAAAACGCGTTTATTTCGGGCTGAAAAACACGTTTTGAAAACTGTGCTGTTCCTGCCCTATAACTTACATGGGGGTGACCAAAGTTGCCAAAACGTGTTTATTTCTGCTGAAAAACACGTTTTGACAATTTCAGCACTCTGGGGTTAAGGGCTGACTCAGTGTGCTCTTCTGAGCAAGGCAGTTACACTGCGATTCTAAGGGCTGAGAAAACGCGTTTATTTCGGGCTGAAAAACACGTTTTGAAAACTGTGCTGTTCCTGCCCTATAACTTACATGGGGGTGACCAAAGTTGCCAAAACGTGTTTATTTCTGCTGAAAAACACGATTTGACAATTTCAGCACTCTGGGGTTAAGGGCTGACTCAGTGGGCACTTTTCAACCAAGCAGTTACACTGCGATTCTAAGGGCTGAGAAAACGCGTTTATTTCGGGCTGAAAAACACGTTTTGAAAACTGTGCTGTTCCTGCCCTATACCTTACATGGGGGTGACCAAAGTTGCCAAAACGTGTTTATTTCTGCTGAAAAACACGTTTTGACAATTTCAGCACTCTGGGGTTAAGGGCTGACTCAGGGGGCTCTTCTGAGCAAGGCAGTTACACTGCGATTCTAAGGGCTGAGAAAACGCGTTTATTTCGGGCTGAAAAACACGTTTTGAAAACTGTGCTGTTCCTGCCCTATAACTTACATGGGGGTGACCAAAGTTGCCAAAACGTGTTCATTTCTGCTGAAAAACACGTTTTGACAATTTCAGCACTCTGGGGTTAAGGGCTGACTCAGTGTGCTCTTCTGAGCAAGGCAGTTACACTGCGATTCTAAGGGCTGAGAAAACGCGTTTATTTCGGGCTGAAAAACACGTTTTGAAAACTGTGCTGTTCCTGCCCTATAACTTACATGGGGGTGACCAAAGTTGCCAAAACGTGTTTATTTTTGCTCAAAAACACGTTTTGACAATTTCAGGACTCTGGGGTTAAGGGCTGACTCAGTGTGCTCTTCTGAGCAAGGCAGTTACACTGCGATTCTAAGGGCTGAGAAAACGCGTTTATTTCAGGCTGAAAAACACGTTTTGAAAACAGTGCTGTTCCTGCCCTATACCTTACATGGGGGTGACCAAAGTTGCCAAAACGTGTTTATATCTGCTGATAAACACGTTTTGACAATTTCAGCACTCTGGGGTTAAGGGCTGACTCAGTGTGCTCTTCTGAGCAAGGCAGTTACACTGCGATTCTAAGGGCTGAGAAAACGCGTTTATTTCGGGCTGAAAAACACGTTTTGAAAACTGTGCTGTTCCTGCCCTATAACTTACATGGGGGTGACCAAAGTTGCCAAAACGTATTTATTTCTGCTGATAAACACGTTTTGACAATTTCAGCACACTGGGGTTAAGGGCTGACTCAGTGGGCACTTTTCAACCAAGCAGTTACACTGCGATTCTAAGGGCTGAGAAAACGCGTTTATTTCGTGCTGAAAAACACGTTTTGAAAACTGTGCTGTTCCTGCCCTATAACTTACATGGGGGAGACCAAAGTTGCCAAAACGTGTTTATTTCTGCTCAAAAACACGTTTTGACAATTTCAGCACACTAGGGTTAAGGGCTGACTCAGAGTGCTCTTCTGAGCAAGGCAGTTACACTGCGATTCTAAGGGCTGAGAAAACGCGTTTATTTCGGGCTGAAAAACACGTTTTGAAAACTGTGCTGTTCCTGCCCTATAACTTACATGGGGGTGACCAAAGTTGCCAAAACGTATTTATTTCTGCTGATAAACACGTTTTGACAATTTCAGCACACTGGGGTTAAGGGCTGACTCAGTGGGCACTTTTCAACCAAGCAGTTACACTGCGATTCTAAGGGCAGAGAAAACGCGTTTATTTCGGGCTGAAAAACACGTTTTGAAAACTGTGCTGTTCCTGCCCTATAACTTACATGGGGGTGACCAAAGTTGCCAAAACGTGTTTATTTCTGCTGAAAAACACGTTTTGACAATTTCAGCACTCTGGGGTTAAGGGCTGACTCAGGGGGCTCTTCTGAGCAAGGCAGTTACACTGCGATTCTAAGGGCTGAGAAAACGCGTTTATTTCGGGCTGAAAAACACGTTTTGAAAACTGTGCTGTTCCTGCCCTATACCTTACATGGGGGTGACCAAAGTTGCCAAAACGTGTTTATTTCTGCTGAAAAACAAGTTTTGACAATTTCAGCACACTGGGGTTAAGGGCTGACTCAGTGGGCACTTTTCAACCAAGCAGTTACACTGCGATTCTAAGGGCTGAGAAAACGCGTTTATTTCGGGCTGAAAAACACGTTTTGAAAACTGTGCTGTTCCTGCCCTATAACTTACATGGGGGTGACCAAAGTTGCCAAAACGTGTTTATTTCTGCTGAAAAACACGTTTTGACAATTTCAGCACTCTGGTGTTAAGGGCTGACTCAGTGTGCTCTTCTGAGCAAGGCAGTTACACTGCGATTCAAAGGGCTGAGAAAACGCGTTTATTTCGGGCTGAAAAACACGTTTTGAAAACTGTGCTGTTCCTGCCCTATAACTTACATGGGGGTGACCAAAGTTGCCAAAACGTGTTTATTTCTGCTGAAAAACACGTTTTGACAATTTCAGCACTCTGGGGTTAAGGGCTGACTCAGTGTGCTCTTCTGAGCAAGGCAGTTACACTGCCATTCTAAGGGCTGAGAAAACGCGTTTATTTCGGGCTGAAAAACACGTTTTGAAAACTGTGCTGTTCCTGCCCTATACCTTACATGGGGGTGACCAAAGTTGCCAAAACGTGTTTATTTCTGCTGAAAAACACGTTTTGACAATTTCAGCACTCTGGGGTTAAGGGCTGACTTAGTGGGCACTTTTCAACCAAGCAGTTACACTGCGATTCTAAGGGCTGAGAAAACGCGTTTATTTCGGGCTGAAAAACACGTTTTGAAAACTGTGCTGTTCCTGCCCTATAACTTACATGGGGGTGACCAAAGTTGCCAAAACGTGTTTATTTCTGCTGAAAAACACGTTTTGACAATTTCAGCACTCTGGGGTTAAGGGCTGACTCAGTGTGCTCTTCTGAGCAAGGCAGTTACACTGCGATTCTAAGGGCTGAGAAAACGCGTTTATTTCGGGCTGAAAAACACGTTTTGAAAACTGTGCTGTTCCTGCCCTATACCTTACATGGGGGTGACCAAAGTTGCCAAAACGTGTTTATTTCTGCTGAAAAACAAGTTTTGACAATTTCAGCACACTGGGGTTAAGGGCTGACTCAGTGGGCACTTTTCAACCAAGCAGTTACACTGCGATTCTAAGGGCTGAGAAAACGCGTTTATTTCGGGCTGAAAAACACGTTTTGAAAACTGTGCTGTTCCTGCCCTATAACTTACATGGGGGTGACCAAAGTTGCCAAAACGTATTTATTTCTGCTGATAAACACGTTTTGACAATTTCAGCACACTGGGGTTAAGGGCTGACTCAGTGGGCACTTTTCAACCAAGCAGTTACACTGCGATTCTAAGGGCTGAGAAAACGCGTTTATTTCGGGCTGAAAAACACGTTTTGAAAACTGTACTGTTCCTGCCCTATAACTTACATGGGGGTGACCAAAGTTGCCAAAACGTGTTTATTTCTGTTGAAAAACACGTTTTGACAATTTCAGCACTCTGGGGTTAAGGGCTGACTCAGTGTGCTCTTCTGAGCAAGGCAGTTACTCTGGGATTCTAAGGGCTGAGAAAACGCGTTTATTTCGGGCTGAAAAACACGTTTTGAAAACTGTGCTGTTCCTGCCCTATAACTTACATGGGGGTGACCAAAGTTGCCAAAACGTGTTTATTTCTGCTGAAAAACACGATTTGACAATTTCAGCACTCTGGGGTTAAGGGCTGACTCAGTGGGCACTTTTCAACCAAGCAGTTACACTGCGATTCTAAGGGCTGAGAAAACGCGTTTATTTCGGGCTGAAAAACACGTTTTGAAAACTGTGCTGTTCCTGCCCTATAACTTACATGGGGGGTGACCAAAGTTGCCAAAACGTGTTTATTTCCGCTGAAAAACACGTTTTGACAATTTCAGCACTCTGGGGTTAAGGGCTGACTCAGTGTGCTCTTATGAGCAAGGCAGTTACACTGCGATTCTAAGGGCTGAGAAAACGCGTTTATTTCGGGCTGAAAAACACGTTTTGAAAACTGTGCTGTTCCTGCCCTATAACTTACATGGGGGTGACCAAAGTTGCCAAAACGTGTTTATTTCTGCTGAAAAACACGTTTTGACAATTTCAGCACTCTGGGGTTAAGGGCTGACTCAGTGTGCTCTTCTGAGCAAGGCAGTTACACTGCGATTCTAAGGGCTGAGAAAACGCGTTTATTTCGGGCTGAAAAACACGTTTTGAAAACTGTGCTGTTCCTGCCCTATAACTTACATGGGGGTGACCAAAGTTGCCAAAACGTGTTTATTTCTGCTGAAAAACACGATTTGACAATTTCAGCACTCTGGGGTTAAGGGCTGACTCAGTGGGCACTTTTCAACCAAGCAGTTACACTGCGATTCTAAGGGCTGAGAAAACGCGTTTATTTCGGGCTGAAAAACACGTTTTGAAAACTGTGCTGTTCCTGCCCTATAACTTACATGGGGGGTGACCAAAGTTGCCAAAACGTGTTTATTTCTGCTGAAAAACACGTTTTGACAATTTCAGCACACTGGGGTTAAGGGCTGACTCAGTGGGCACTTTTCAACCAAGCAGTTACACTGCGATTCTAAGGGCTGAGAAAACGCGTTTATTTCGGGCTGAAAAACACGTTTTGAAAACTGTGCTGTTCCTGCCCTATACCTTACATGGGGGTGACCAAAGTTGCCAAAACGTGTTTATTTCTGCTGAAAAACACGTTTTGACAATTTCAGCACTCTGGGGTTAAGGGCTGACTCAGGGGGCTCTTCTGAGCAAGGCAGTTACACTGCGATTCTAAGGGCTGAGAAAACGCGTTTATTTCGGGCTGAAAAACACGTTTTGAAAACTGTGCTGTTCCTGCCCTATAACTTACATGGGGGTGACCAAAGTTGCCAAAACGTGTTCATTTCTGCTGAAAAACACGTTTTGACAATTTCAGCACTCTGGGGTTAAGGGCTGACTCAGTGTGCTCTTCTGAGCAAGGCAGTTACACTGCGATTCTAAGGGCTGAGAAAACGCGTTTATTTCGGGCTGAAAAACACGTTTTGAAAACTGTGCTGTTCCTGCCCTATAACTTACATGGGGGTGACCAAAGTTGCCAAAACGTGTTTATTTTTGCTCAAAAACACGTTTTGACAATTTCAGGACTCTGGGGTTAAGGGCTGACTCAGTGTGCTCTTCTGAGCAAGGCAGTTACACTGCGATTCTAAGGGCTGAGAAAACGCGTTTATTTCAGGCTGAAAAACACGTTTTGAAAACAGTGCTGTTCCTGCCCTATACCTTACATGGGGGTGACCAAAGTTGCCAAAACGTGTTTATATCTGCTGATAAACACGTTTTGACAATTTCAGCACTCTGGGGTTAAGGGCTGACTCAGTGTGCTCTTCTGAGCAAGGCAGTTACACTGCGATTCTAAGGGCTGAGAAAACGCGTTTATTTCGGGCTGAAAAACACGTTTTGAAAACTGTGCTGTTCCTGCCCTATAACTTACATGGGGGTGACCAAAGTTGCCAAAACGTATTTATTTCTGCTGATAAACACGTTTTGACAATTTCAGCACACTGGGGTTAAGGGCTGACTCAGTGGGCACTTTTCAACCAAGCAGTTACACTGCGATTCTAAGGGCTGAGAAAACGCGTTTATTTCGTGCTGAAAAACACGTTTTGAAAACTGTGCTGTTCCTGCCCTATAACTTACATGGGGGAGACCAAAGTTGCCAAAACGTGTTTATTTCTGCTCAAAAACACGTTTTGACAATTTCAGCACACTAGGGTTAAGGGCTGACTCAGAGTGCTCTTCTGAGCAAGGCAGTTACACTGCGATTCTAAGGGCTGAGAAAACGCGTTTATTTCGGGCTGAAAAACACGTTTTGAAAACTGTGCTGTTCCTGCCCTATAACTTACATGGGGGTGACCAAAGTTGCCAAAACGTATTTATTTCTGCTGATAAACACGTTTTGACAATTTCAGCACACTGGGGTTAAGGGCTGACTCAGTGGGCACTTTTCAACCAAGCAGTTACACTGCGATTCTAAGGGCAGAGAAAACGCGTTTATTTCGTGCTGAAAAACACGTTTTGAAAACTGTGCTGTTCCTGCCCTATAACTTACATGGGGGTGACCAAAGTTGCCAAAACGTGTTTATTTCTGCTGAAAAACACGTTTTGACAATTTCAGCACTCTGGGGTTAAGGGCTGACTCAGGGGGCTCTTCTGAGCAAGGCAGTTACACTGCGATTCTAAGGGCTGAGAAAACGCGTTTATTTCGGGCTGAAAAACACGTTTTGAAAACTGTGCTGTTCCTGCCCTATAACTTACATGGGGGTGACCAAAGTTGCCAAAACGTATTTATTTCTGCTGATAAACACGTTTTGACAATTTCAGCACACTGGGGTTAAGGGCTGACTCAGTGGGCACTTTTCAACCAAGCAGTTACACTGCGATTCTAAGGGCTGAAAAAACGTGTTTATTTCGGTCTGAAAAACACGTTTTGAAAACTGTGCTGTTCCTGCCCTATACCTTACATGGGGGTGACCAAAGTTGCCAAAACGTGTTTATTTCTGCTGAAAAACACGTTTTGACAATTTCAGCACTCTGGGGTTAAGGGCTGACTCAGTGTGCTCTTCTGAGCAAGGCAGTTACACTGCGATTCTAAGGGCTGAGAAAACGCGTTTATTTCGGGCTGAAAAACACGTTTTGAAAACTGTGCTGTTCCTGCCCTATAACTTACATGGGGGTGACCAAAGTTGCCAAAACGTATTTATTTCTGCTGATAAACACGTTTTGACAATTTCAGCACACTGGGGTTAAGGGCTGACTCAGTGGGCACTTTTCAACCAAGCAGTTACACTGTGATTCTAAGGGCTGAGAAAACGCGTTTATTTCGGGCTGAAAAACACGTTTTGAAAACTGTACTGTTCCTGCCCTATAACTTACATGGGGGTGACCAAAGTTGCCAAAACGTGTTTATTTCTGTTGAAAAACACGTTTTGACAATTTCAGCACTCTGGGGTTAAGGGCTGACTCAGTGTGCTCTTCTGAGCAAGGCAGTTACACTGGGATTCTAAGGGCTGAGAAAACGCGTTTATTTCGGGCTGAAAAACACGTTTTGAAAACTGTGCTGTTCCTGCCCTATAACTTACATGGGGGTGACCAAAGTTGCCAAAACGTGTTTATTTCTGCTGAAAAACACGATTTGACAATTTCAGCACTCTGGGGTTAAGGGCTGACTCAGTGGGCACTTTTCAACCAAGCAGTTACACTGCGATTCTAAGGGCTGAGAAAACGCGTTTATTTCGGGCTGAAAAACACGTTTTGAAAACTGTGCTGTTCCAGCCCTATACCTTACATGGGGGTGACCAAAGTTGCCAAAACGTGTTTATTTCTGCTGAAAAACACGTTTTGACAATTTCAGCACTCTGGGGTTAAGGGCTGACTCAGTGTGCTCTTCTGAGCAAGGCAGTTACACTGCGATTCTAAGGGCTGAGAAAACGCGTTTATTTCGGGCTGAAAAACACGTTTTGAAAACTGTGCTGTTCCTGCCCTATAACTTACATGGGGGTGACCAAAGTTGCCAAAACGTATTTATTTCTGCTGATAAACACGTTTTGACAATTTCAGCACACTGGGGTTAAGGGCTGACTCAGTGGGCACTTTTCAACCAAGCAGTTACACTGCGATTCTAAGGGCTGAGAAAACGCGTTTATTTCGTGCTGAAAAACACGTTTTGAAAACTGTGCTGTTCCTGCCCTATAACTTACATGGGGGAGACCAAAGTTGCCAAAACGTGTTTATTTCTGCTCAAAAACACGTTTTGACAATTTCAGCACACTAGGGTTAAGGGCTGACTCAGAGTGCTCTTCTGAGCAAGGCAGTTACACTGCGATTCTAAGGGCTGAGAAAACGCGTTTATTTCGGGCTGAAAAACACGTTTTGAAAACTGTGCTGTTCCTGCCCTATAACTTACATGGGGGTGACCAAAGTTGCCAAAACGTATTTATTTCTGCTGATAAACACGTTTTGACAATTTCAGCACACTGGGGTTAAGGGCTGACTCAGTGGGCACTTTTCAACCAAGCAGTTACACTGCGATTCTAAGGGCAGAGAAAACGCGTTTATTTCGGGCTGAAAAACACGTTTTGAAAACTGTGCTGTTCCTGCCCTATAACTTACATGGGGGTGACCAAAGTTGCCAAAACGTGTTTATTTCTGCTGAAAAACACGTTTTGACAATTTCAGCACTCTGGGGTTAAGGGCTGACTCAGGGGGCTCTTCTGAGCAAGGCAGTTACACTGCGATTCTAAGGGCTGAGAAAACGCGTTTATTTCGGGCTGAAAAACACGTTTTGAAAACTGTGCTGTTCCTGCCCTATAACTTACATGGGGGTGACCAAAGTTGCCAAAACGTATTTATTTCTGCTGATAAACACGTTTTGACAATTTCAGCACACTGGGGTTAAGGGCTGACTCAGTGGGCACTTTTCAACCAAGCAGTTACACTGCGATTCTAAGGGCTGAAAAAACGTGTTTATTTCGGTCTGAAAAACACGTTTTGAAAACTGTGCTGTTCCTGCCCTATACCTTACATGGGGGTGACCAAAGTTGCCAAAACGTGTTTATTTCTGCTGAAAAACACGTTTTGACAATTTCAGCACTCTGGGGTTAAGGGCTGACTCAGTGTGCTCTTCTGAGCAAGGCAGTTACACTGCGATTCTAAGGGCTGAGAAAACGCGTTTATTTCGGGCTGAAAAACACGTTTTGAAAACTGTGCTGTTCCTGCCCTATAACTTACATGGGGGTGACCAAAGTTGCCAAAACGTATTTATTTCTGCTGATAAACACGTTTTGACAATTTCAGCACACTGGGGTTAAGGGCTGACTCAGTGGGCACTTTTCAACCAAGCAGTTACACTGTGATTCTAAGGGCTGAGAAAACGCGTTTATTTCGGGCTGAAAAACACGTTTTGAAAACTGTACTGTTCCTGCCCTATAACTTACATGGGGGTGACCAAAGTTGCCAAAACGTGTTTATTTCTGTTGAAAAACACGTTTTGACAATTTCAGCACTCTGGGGTTAAGGGCTGACTCAGTGTGCTCTTCTGAGCAAGGCAGTTACACTGGGATTCTAAGGGCTGAGAAAACGCGTTTATTTCGGGCTGAAAAACACGTTTTGAAAACTGTGCTGTTCCTGCCCTATAACTTACATGGGGGTGACCAAAGTTGCCAAAACGTGTTTATTTCTGCTGAAAAACACGATTTGACAATTTCAGCACTCTGGGGTTAAGGGCTGACTCAGTGGGCACTTTTCAACCAAGCAGTTACACTGCGATTCTAAGGGCTGAGAAAACGCGTTTATTTCGGGCTGAAAAACACGTTTTGAAAACTGTGCTGTTCCAGCCCTATACCTTACATGGGGGTGACCAAAGTTGCCAAAACGTGTTTATTTCTGCTGAAAAACACGTTTTGACAATTTCAGCACTCTGGGGTTAAGGGCTGACTCAGTGTGCTCTTCTGAGCAAGGCAGTTACACTGCGATTCTAAGGGCTGAGAAAACGCGTTTATTTCGGGCTGAAAAACACGTTTTGAAAACTGTGCTGTTCCTCCCTATAACTTACATGGGGGTGACCAAAGTTGCCAAAACGTATTTATTTCTGCTGATAAACACGTTTTGACAATTTCAGCACACTGGGGTTAAGGGCTGACTCAGTGGGCACTTTTCAACCAAGCAGTTACACTGCGATTCTAAGGGCTGAGAAAACGCGTTTATTTCGTGCTGAAAAACACGTTTTGAAAACTGTACTGTTCCTGCCCTATAACTTACATGGGGGAGACCAAAGTTGCCAAAACGTGTTTATTTCTGCTCAAAAACACGTTTTGACAATTTCAGCACACTAGGGTTAAGGGCTGACTCAGAGTGCTCTTCTGAGCAAGGCAGTTACACTGCGATTCTAAGGGCTGAGAAAACGCGTTTATTTCGGGCTGAAAAACACGTTTTGAAAACTGTGCTGTTCCTGCCCTATAACTTACATGGGGGTGACCAAAGTTGCCAAAACGTATTTATTTCTGCTGATAAACACGTTTTGACAATTTTAGCACTCTGGGGTTAAGGGCTGACTCAGTGGGCACTTTTCAACCAAGCAGTTACACTGCGATTCTAAGGGCTGAGAAAACGCGTTTATTTCGGGCTGAAAAACACGTTTTGAAAACTGTGCTGTTCCTGCCCTATAACTTACATGGGGGTGACCAAAGTTGCCAAAACGTGTTTATTTTTGCTCAAAAACACGTTTTGACAATTTCAGGACTCTGGGGTTAAGGGCTGACTCAGTGTGCTCTTCTGAGCAAGGCAGTTACACTGCGATTCTAAGGGCTGAGAAAACGCGTTTATTTCAGGCTGAAAAACACGTTTTGAAAACAGTGCTGTTCCTGCCCTATACCTTACATGGGGGTGACCAAAGTTGCCAAAACGTGTTTATATCTGCTGATAAACACGTTTTGACAATTTCAGCACTCTGGGGTTAAGGGCTGACTCAGTGTGCTCTTCTGAGCAAGGCAGTTACACTGCGATTCTAAGGGCTGAGAAAACGCGTTTATTTCGGGCTGAAAAACACGTTTTGAAAACTGTGCTGTTCCTGCCCTATAACTTACATGGGGGAGACCAAAGTTGCCAAAACGTGTTTATTTCTGCTCAAAAACACGTTTTGACAATTTCAGCACACTAGGGTTAAGGGCTGACTCAGTGTGCTCTTCTGAGCAAGGCAGTTACACTGCGATTCTAAGGGCTGAGAAAACGCGTTTATTTCGGGCTGAAAAACACGTTTTGAAAACTGTGCTGTTCCTGCCCTATAACTTACATGGGGGTGACCAAAGTTGCCAAAACGTGTTTATTTCTGCTGAAAAACACGTTTTGACAATTTCAGCACTCTGGGGTTAAGGGCTGACTCAGTGTGCTCTTCTGAGCAAGGCAGTTACACTGCGATTCTAAGGGCTGAGAAAACGCGTTTATTTCGGGCTGAAAAACACGTTTTGAAAACTGTGCTGTTCCTGCCCTATACCTTACATGGGGGTGACCAAAGTTGCCAAAACGTGTTTATTTCTGCTGAAAAACAAGTTTTGACAATTTCAGCACACTGGGGTTAAGGGCTGACTCAGTGGGCACTTTTCAACCAAGCAGTTACACTGCGATTCTAAGGGCTGAGAAAACGCGTTTATTTCGGGCTGAAAAACACGTTTTGAAAACTGTGCTGTTCCTGCCCTATAACTTACATGGGGGTGACCAAAGTTGCCAAAACGTATTTATTTCTGCTGATAAACACGTTTTGACAATTTCAGCACACTGGGGTTAAGGGCTGACTCAGTGGGCACTTTTCAACCAAGCAGTTACACTGCGATTCTAAGGGCTGAGAAAACGCGTTTATTTCGGGCTGAAAAACACGTTTTGAAAACTGTACTGTTCCTGCCCTATAACTTACATGGGGGTGACCAAAGTTGCCAAAACGTGTTTATTTCTGTTGAAAAACACGTTTTGACAATTTCAGCACTCTGGGGTTAAGGGCTGACTCAGTGTGCTCTTCTGAGCAAGGCAGTTACTCTGGGATTCTAAGGGCTGAGAAAACGCGTTTATTTCGGGCTGAAAAACACGTTTTGAAAACTGTGCTGTTCCTGCCCTATAACTTACATGGGGGTGACCAAAGTTGCCAAAACGTGTTTATTTCTGCTGAAAAACACGATTTGACAATTTCAGCACTCTGGGGTTAAGGGCTGACTCAGTGGGCACTTTTCAACCAAGCAGTTACACTGCGATTCTAAGGGCTGAGAAAACGCGTTTATTTCGGGCTGAAAAACACGTTTTGAAAACTGTGCTGTTCCTGCCCTATAACTTACATGGGGGGTGACCAAAGTTGCCAAAACGTGTTTATTTCCGCTGAAAAACACGTTTTGACAATTTCAGCACTCTGGGGTTAAGGGCTGACTCAGTGTGCTCTTATGAGCAAGGCAGTTACACTGCGATTCTAAGGGCTGAGAAAACGCGTTTATTTCGGGCTGAAAAACACGTTTTGAAAACTGTGCTGTTCCTGCCCTATAACTTACATGGGGGTGACCAAAGTTGCCAAAACGTGTTTATTTCTGCTGAAAAACACGTTTTGACAATTTCAGCACTCTGGGGTTAAGGGCTGACTCAGTGTGCTCTTCTGAGCAAGGCAGTTACACTGCGATTCTAAGGGCTGAGAAAACGCGTTTATTTCGGGCTGAAAAACACGTTTTGAAAACTGTGCTGTTCCTGCCCTATAACTTACATGGGGGTGACCAAAGTTGCCAAAACGTGTTTATTTCTGCTGAAAAACACGATTTGACAATTTCAGCACTCTGGGGTTAAGGGCTGACTCAGTGGGCACTTTTCAACCAAGCAGTTACACTGCGATTCTAAGGGCTGAGAAAACGCGTTTATTTCGGGCTGAAAAACACGTTTTGAAAACTGTGCTGTTCCTGCCCTATAACTTACATGGGGGGTGACCAAAGTTGCCAAAACGTGTTTATTTCTGCTGAAAAACACGTTTTGACAATTTCAGCACACTGGGGTTAAGGGCTGACTCAGTGGGCACTTTTCAACCAAGCAGTTACACTGCGATTCTAAGGGCTGAGAAAACGCGTTTATTTCGGGCTGAAAAACACGTTTTGAAAACTGTGCTGTTCCTGCCCTATACCTTACATGGGGGTGACCAAAGTTGCCAAAACGTGTTTATTTCTGCTGAAAAACACGTTTTGACAATTTCAGCACTCTGGGGTTAAGGGCTGACTCAGGGGGCTCTTCTGAGCAAGGCAGTTACACTGCGATTCTAAGGGCTGAGAAAACGCGTTTATTTCGGGCTGAAAAACACGTTTTGAAAACTGTGCTGTTCCTGCCCTATAACTTACATGGGGGTGACCAAAGTTGCCAAAACGTGTTCATTTCTGCTGAAAAACACGTTTTGACAATTTCAGCACTCTGGGGTTAAGGGCTGACTCAGTGTGCTCTTCTGAGCAAGGCAGTTACACTGCGATTCTAAGGGCTGAGAAAACGCGTTTATTTCGGGCTGAAAAACACGTTTTGAAAACTGTGCTGTTCCTGCCCTATAACTTACATGGGGGTGACCAAAGTTGCCAAAACGTGTTTATTTTTGCTCAAAAACACGTTTTGACAATTTCAGGACTCTGGGGTTAAGGGCTGACTCAGTGTGCTCTTCTGAGCAAGGCAGTTACACTGCGATTCTAAGGGCTGAGAAAACGCGTTTATTTCAGGCTGAAAAACACGTTTTGAAAACAGTGCTGTTCCTGCCCTATACCTTACATGGGGGTGACCAAAGTTGCCAAAACGTGTTTATATCTGCTGATAAACACGTTTTGACAATTTCAGCACTCTGGGGTTAAGGGCTGACTCAGTGTGCTCTTCTGAGCAAGGCAGTTACACTGCGATTCTAAGGGCTGAGAAAACGCGTTTATTTCGGGCTGAAAAACACGTTTTGAAAACTGTGCTGTTCCTGCCCTATAACTTACATGGGGGTGACCAAAGTTGCCAAAACGTATTTATTTCTGCTGATAAACACGTTTTGACAATTTCAGCACACTGGGGTTAAGGGCTGACTCAGTGGGCACTTTTCAACCAAGCAGTTACACTGCGATTCTAAGGGCTGAGAAAACGCGTTTATTTCGTGCTGAAAAACACGTTTTGAAAACTGTGCTGTTCCTGCCCTATAACTTACATGGGGGAGACCAAAGTTGCCAAAACGTGTTTATTTCTGCTCAAAAACACGTTTTGACAATTTCAGCACACTAGGGTTAAGGGCTGACTCAGAGTGCTCTTCTGAGCAAGGCAGTTACACTGCGATTCTAAGGGCTGAGAAAACGCGTTTATTTCGGGCTGAAAAACACGTTTTGAAAACTGTGCTGTTCCTGCCCTATAACTTACATGGGGGTGACCAAAGTTGCCAAAACGTATTTATTTCTGCTGATAAACACGTTTTGACAATTTCAGCACACTGGGGTTAAGGGCTGACTCAGTGGGCACTTTTCAACCAAGCAGTTACACTGCGATTCTAAGGGCAGAGAAAACGCGTTTATTTCGGGCTGAAAAACACGTTTTGAAAACTGTGCTGTTCCTGCCCTATAACTTACATGGGGGTGACCAAAGTTGCCAAAACGTGTTTATTTCTGCTGAAAAACACGTTTTGACAATTTCAGCACTCTGGGGTTAAGGGCTGACTCAGGGGGCTCTTCTGAGCAAGGCAGTTACACTGCGATTCTAAGGGCTGAGAAAACGCGTTTATTTCGGGCTGAAAAACACGTTTTGAAAACTGTGCTGTTCCTGCCCTATAACTTACATGGGGGTGACCAAAGTTGCCAAAACGTATTTATTTCTGCTGATAAACACGTTTTGACAATTTCAGCACACTGGGGTTAAGGGCTGACTCAGTGGGCACTTTTCAACCAAGCAGTTACACTGCGATTCTAAGGGCTGAAAAAACGTGTTTATTTCGGTCTGAAAAACACGTTTTGAAAACTGTGCTGTTCCTGCCCTATACCTTACATGGGGGTGACCAAAGTTGCCAAAACGTGTTTATTTCTGCTGAAAAACACGTTTTGACAATTTCAGCACTCTGGGGTTAAGGGCTGACTCAGTGTGCTCTTCTGAGCAAGGCAGTTACACTGCGATTCTAAGGGCTGAGAAAACGCGTTTATTTCGGGCTGAAAAACACGTTTTGAAAACTGTGCTGTTCCTGCCCTATAACTTACATGGGGGTGACCAAAGTTGCCAAAACGTATTTATTTCTGCTGATAAACACGTTTTGACAATTTCAGCACACTGGGGTTAAGGGCTGACTCAGTGGGCACTTTTCAACCAAGCAGTTACACTGTGATTCTAAGGGCTGAGAAAACGCGTTTATTTCGGGCTGAAAAACACGTTTTGAAAACTGTACTGTTCCTGCCCTATAACTTACATGGGGGTGACCAAAGTTGCCAAAACGTGTTTATTTCTGTTGAAAAACACGTTTTGACAATTTCAGCACTCTGGGGTTAAGGGCTGACTCAGTGTGCTCTTCTGAGCAAGGCAGTTACACTGGGATTCTAAGGGCTGAGAAAACGCGTTTATTTCGGGCTGAAAAACACGTTTTGAAAACTGTGCTGTTCCTGCCCTATAACTTACATGGGGGTGACCAAAGTTGCCAAAACGTGTTTATTTCTGCTGAAAAACACGATTTGACAATTTCAGCACTCTGGGGTTAAGGGCTGACTCAGTGGGCACTTTTCAACCAAGCAGTTACACTGCGATTCTAAGGGCTGAGAAAACGCGTTTATTTCGGGCTGAAAAACACGTTTTGAAAACTGTGCTGTTCCAGCCCTATACCTTACATGGGGGTGACCAAAGTTGCCAAAACGTGTTTATTTCTGCTGAAAAACACGTTTTGACAATTTCAGCACTCTGGGGTTAAGGGCTGACTCAGTGTGCTCTTCTGAGCAAGGCAGTTACACTGCGATTCTAAGGGCTGAGAAAACGCGTTTATTTCGGGCTGAAAAACACGTTTTGAAAACTGTGCTGTTCCTGCCCTATAACTTACATGGGGGTGACCAAAGTTGCCAAAACGTATTTATTTCTGCTGATAAACACGTTTTGACAATTTCAGCACACTGGGGTTAAGGGCTGACTCAGTGGGCACTTTTCAACCAAGCAGTTACACTGCGATTCTAAGGGCTGAGAAAACGCGTTTATTTCGTGCTGAAAAACACGTTTTGAAAACTGTGCTGTTCCTGCCCTATAACTTACATGGGGGAGACCAAAGTTGCCAAAACGTGTTTATTTCTGCTCAAAAACACGTTTTGACAATTTCAGCACACTAGGGTTAAGGGCTGACTCAGAGTGCTCTTCTGAGCAAGGCAGTTACACTGCGATTCTAAGGGCTGAGAAAACGCGTTTATTTCGGGCTGAAAAACACGTTTTGAAAACTGTGCTGTTCCTGCCCTATAACTTACATGGGGGTGACCAAAGTTGCCAAAACGTATTTATTTCTGCTGATAAACACGTTTTGACAATTTCAGCACACTGGGGTTAAGGGCTGACTCAGTGGGCACTTTTCAACCAAGCAGTTACACTGCGATTCTAAGGGCAGAGAAAACGCGTTTATTTCGGGCTGAAAAACACGTTTTGAAAACTGTGCTGTTCCTGCCCTATAACTTACATGGGGGTGACCAAAGTTGCCAAAACGTGTTTATTTCTGCTGAAAAACACGTTTTGACAATTTCAGCACTCTGGGGTTAAGGGCTGACTCAGGGGGCTCTTCTGAGCAAGGCAGTTACACTGCGATTCTAAGGGCTGAGAAAACGCGTTTATTTCGGGCTGAAAAACACGTTTTGAAAACTGTGCTGTTCCTGCCCTATAACTTACATGGGGGTGACCAAAGTTGCCAAAACGTATTTATTTCTGCTGATAAACACGTTTTGACAATTTCAGCACACTGGGGTTAAGGGCTGACTCAGTGGGCACTTTTCAACCAAGCAGTTACACTGCGATTCTAAGGGCTGAAAAAACGTGTTTATTTCGGTCTGAAAAACACGTTTTGAAAACTGTGCTGTTCCTGCCCTATACCTTACATGGGGGTGACCAAAGTTGCCAAAACGTGTTTATTTCTGCTGAAAAACACGTTTTGACAATTTCAGCACTCTGGGGTTAAGGGCTGACTCAGTGTGCTCTTCTGAGCAAGGCAGTTACACTGCGATTCTAAGGGCTGAGAAAACGCGTTTATTTCGGGCTGAAAAACACGTTTTGAAAACTGTGCTGTTCCTGCCCTATAACTTACATGGGGGTGACCAAAGTTGCCAAAACGTATTTATTTCTGCTGATAAACACGTTTTGACAATTTCAGCACACTGGGGTTAAGGGCTGACTCAGTGGGCACTTTTCAACCAAGCAGTTACACTGTGATTCTAAGGGCTGAGAAAACGCGTTTATTTCGGGCTGAAAAACACGTTTTGAAAACTGTACTGTTCCTGCCCTATAACTTACATGGGGGTGACCAAAGTTGCCAAAACGTGTTTATTTCTGTTGAAAAACACGTTTTGACAATTTCAGCACTCTGGGGTTAAGGGCTGACTCAGTGTGCTCTTCTGAGCAAGGCAGTTACACTGGGATTCTAAGGGCTGAGAAAACGCGTTTATTTCGGGCTGAAAAACACGTTTTGAAAACTGTGCTGTTCCTGCCCTATAACTTACATGGGGGTGACCAAAGTTGCCAAAACGTGTTTATTTCTGCTGAAAAACACGATTTGACAATTTCAGCACTCTGGGGTTAAGGGCTGACTCAGTGGGCACTTTTCAACCAAGCAGTTACACTGCGATTCTAAGGGCTGAGAAAACGCGTTTATTTCGGGCTGAAAAACACGTTTTGAAAACTGTGCTGTTCCAGCCCTATACCTTACATGGGGGTGACCAAAGTTGCCAAAACGTGTTTATTTCTGCTGAAAAACACGTTTTGACAATTTCAGCACTCTGGGGTTAAGGGCTGACTCAGTGTGCTCTTCTGAGCAAGGCAGTTACACTGCGATTCTAAGGGCTGAGAAAACGCGTTTATTTCGGGCTGAAAAACACGTTTTGAAAACTGTGCTGTTCCTCCCTATAACTTACATGGGGGTGACCAAAGTTGCCAAAACGTATTTATTTCTGCTGATAAACACGTTTTGACAATTTCAGCACACTGGGGTTAAGGGCTGACTCAGTGGGCACTTTTCAACCAAGCAGTTACACTGCGATTCTAAGGGCTGAGAAAACGCGTTTATTTCGTGCTGAAAAACACGTTTTGAAAACTGTACTGTTCCTGCCCTATAACTTACATGGGGGAGACCAAAGTTGCCAAAACGTGTTTATTTCTGCTCAAAAACACGTTTTGACAATTTCAGCACACTAGGGTTAAGGGCTGACTCAGAGTGCTCTTCTGAGCAAGGCAGTTACACTGCGATTCTAAGGGCTGAGAAAACGCGTTTATTTCGGGCTGAAAAACACGTTTTGAAAACTGTGCTGTTCCTGCCCTATAACTTACATGGGGGTGACCAAAGTTGCCAAAACGTATTTATTTCTGCTGATAAACACGTTTTGACAATTTTAGCACTCTGGGGTTAAGGGCTGACTCAGTGGGCACTTTTCAACCAAGCAGTTACACTGCGATTCTAAGGGCTGAGAAAACGCGTTTATTTCGGGCTGAAAAACACGTTTTGAAAACTGTGCTGTTCCTGCCCTATAACTTACATGGGGGTGACCAAAGTTGCCAAAACGTGTTTATTTTTGCTCAAAAACACGTTTTGACAATTTCAGGACTCTGGGGTTAAGGGCTGACTCAGTGTGCTCTTCTGAGCAAGGCAGTTACACTGCGATTCTAAGGGCTGAGAAAACGCGTTTATTTCAGGCTGAAAAACACGTTTTGAAAACAGTGCTGTTCCTGCCCTATACCTTACATGGGGGTGACCAAAGTTGCCAAAACGTGTTTATATCTGCTGATAAACACGTTTTGACAATTTCAGCACTCTGGGGTTAAGGGCTGACTCAGTGTGCTCTTCTGAGCAAGGCAGTTACACTGCGATTCTAAGGGCTGAGAAAACGCGTTTATTTCGGGCTGAAAAACACGTTTTGAAAACTGTGCTGTTCCTGCCCTATAACTTACATGGGGGTGACCAAAGTTGCCAAAACGTATTTATTTCTGCTGATAAACACGTTTTGACAATTTCAGCACACTGGGGTTAAGGGCTGACTCAGTGGGCACTTTTCAACCAAGCAGTTACACTGCGATTCTAAGGGCTGAGAAAACGCGTTTATTTCGTGCTGAAAAACACGTTTTGAAAACTGTGCTGTTCCTGCCCTATAACTTACATGGGGGAGACCAAAGTTGCCAAAACGTGTTTATTTCTGCTCAAAAACACGTTTTGACAATTTCAGCACACTAGGGTTAAGGGCTGACTCAGAGTGCTCTTCTGAGCAAGGCAGTTACACTGCGATTCTAAGGGCTGAGAAAACGCGTTTATTTCGGGCTGAAAAACACGTTTTGAAAACTGTGCTGTTCCTGCCCTATAACTTACATGGGGGTGACCAAAGTTGCCAAAACGTATTTATTTCTGCTGATAAACACGTTTTGACAATTTCAGCACACTGGGGTTAAGGGCTGACTCAGTGGGCACTTTTCAACCAAGCAGTTACACTGCGATTCTAAGGGCAGAGAAAACGCGTTTATTTCGGGCTGAAAAACACGTTTTGAAAACTGTGCTGTTCCTGCCCTATAACTTACATGGGGGTGACCAAAGTTGCCAAAACGTGTTTATTTCTGCTGAAAAACACGTTTTGACAATTTCAGCACTCTGGGGTTAAGGGCTGACTCAGGGGGCTCTTCTGAGCAAGGCAGTTACACTGCGATTCTAAGGGCTGAGAAAACGCGTTTATTTCGGGCTGAAAAACACGTTTTGAAAACTGTGCTGTTCCTGCCCTATAACTTACATGGGGGTGACCAAAGTTGCCAAAACGTATTTATTTCTGCTGATAAACACGTTTTGACAATTTCAGCACACTGGGGTTAAGGGCTGACTCAGTGGGCACTTTTCAACCAAGCAGTTACACTGCGATTCTAAGGGCTGAAAAAACGTGTTTATTTCGGTCTGAAAAACACGTTTTGAAAACTGTGCTGTTCCTGCCCTATACCTTACATGGGGGTGACCAAAGTTGCCAAAACGTGTTTATTTCTGCTGAAAAACACGTTTTGACAATTTCAGCACTCTGGGGTTAAGGGCTGACTCAGTGTGCTCTTCTGAGCAAGGCAGTTACACTGCGATTCTAAGGGCTGAGAAAACGCGTTTATTTCGGGCTGAAAAACACGTTTTGAAAACTGTGCTGTTCCTGCCCTATAACTTACATGGGGGTGACCAAAGTTGCCAAAACGTATTTATTTCTGCTGATAAACACGTTTTGACAATTTCAGCACACTGGGGTTAAGGGCTGACTCAGTGGGCACTTTTCAACCAAGCAGTTACACTGTGATTCTAAGGGCTGAGAAAACGCGTTTATTTCGGGCTGAAAAACACGTTTTGAAAACTGTACTGTTCCTGCCCTATAACTTACATGGGGGTGACCAAAGTTGCCAAAACGTGTTTATTTCTGTTGAAAAACACGTTTTGACAATTTCAGCACTCTGGGGTTAAGGGCTGACTCAGTGTGCTCTTCTGAGCAAGGCAGTTACACTGGGATTCTAAGGGCTGAGAAAACGCGTTTATTTCGGGCTGAAAAACACGTTTTGAAAACTGTGCTGTTCCTGCCCTATAACTTACATGGGGGTGACCAAAGTTGCCAAAACGTGTTTATTTCTGCTGAAAAACACGATTTGACAATTTCAGCACTCTGGGGTTAAGGGCTGACTCAGTGGGCACTTTTCAACCAAGCAGTTACACTGCGATTCTAAGGGCTGAGAAAACGCGTTTATTTCGGGCTGAAAAACACGTTTTGAAAACTGTGCTGTTCCAGCCCTATACCTTACATGGGGGTGACCAAAGTTGCCAAAACGTGTTTATTTCTGCTGAAAAACACGTTTTGACAATTTCAGCACTCTGGGGTTAAGGGCTGACTCAGTGTGCTCTTCTGAGCAAGGCAGTTACACTGCGATTCTAAGGGCTGAGAAAACGCGTTTATTTCGGGCTGAAAAACACGTTTTGAAAACTGTGCTGTTCCTCCCTATAACTTACATGGGGGTGACCAAAGTTGCCAAAACGTATTTATTTCTGCTGATAAACACGTTTTGACAATTTCAGCACACTGGGGTTAAGGGCTGACTCAGTGGGCACTTTTCAACCAAGCAGTTACACTGCGATTCTAAGGGCTGAGAAAACGCGTTTATTTCGTGCTGAAAAACACGTTTTGAAAACTGTACTGTTCCTGCCCTATAACTTACATGGGGGAGACCAAAGTTGCCAAAACGTGTTTATTTCTGCTCAAAAACACGTTTTGACAATTTCAGCACACTAGGGTTAAGGGCTGACTCAGAGTGCTCTTCTGAGCAAGGCAGTTACACTGCGATTCTAAGGGCTGAGAAAACGCGTTTATTTCGGGCTGAAAAACACGTTTTGAAAACTGTGCTGTTCCTGCCCTATAACTTACATGGGGGTGACCAAAGTTGCCAAAACGTATTTATTTCTGCTGATAAACACGTTTTGACAATTTTAGCACTCTGGGGTTAAGGGCTGACTCAGTGGGCACTTTTCAACCAAGCAGTTACACTGCGATTCTAAGGGCTGAGAAAACGCGTTTATTTCGGGCTGAAAAACACGTTTTGAAAACTGTGCTGTTCCTGCCCTATAACTTACATGGGGGTGACCAAAGTTGCCAAAACGTGTTTATTTCTGCTGAAAAACACGTTTTGACAATTTCAGCACTCTGGTGTTAAGGGCTGACTCAGTGTGCTCTTCTGAGCAAGGCAGTTACACTGCGATTCTAAGGGCTGAGAAAACGCGTTTATTTCGGGCTGAAAAACACGTTTTGAAAACTGTGCTGTTCCTGCCCTATAACTTACATGGGGGTGACCAAAGTTGCCAAAACGTGTTTATTTCTGCTGAAAAACACGTTTTGACAATTTCAGCACTCTGGGGTTAAGGGCTGACTCAGTGTGCTCTTCTGAGCAAGGCAGTTACACTGCGATTCTAAGGGCTGAGAAAACGCGTTTATTTCGGGCTGAAAAACACGTTTTGAAAACTGTGCTGTTCCTTCCCTATAACTTACATGGGGGTGACCAAAGTTGCCAAAACGTATTTATTTCTGCTGATAAACACGTTTTGACAATTTCAGCACACTGGGGTTAAGGGCTGACTCAGTGGGCACTTTTCAACCAAGCAGTTACACTGCGATTCTAAGGGCTGAGAAAACGCGTTTATTTCGTGCTGAAAAACACGTTTTGAAAACTGTGCTGTTCCTGCCCTATAACTTACATGGGGGAGACCAAAGTTGCCAAAACGTGTTTATTTCTGCTCAAAAACACGTTTTGACAATTTCAGCACACTAGGGTTAAGGGCTGACTCAGTGTGCTCTTCTGAGCAAGGCAGTTACACTGCGATTCTAAGGGCTGAGAAAACGCGTTTATTTCGGGCTGAAAAACACGTTTTGAAAACTGTGCTGTTCCTGCCCTATACCTTACATGGGGGTGACCAAAGTTGCCAAAACGTGTTTATTTCTGCTGAAAAACACGTTTTGACAATTTCAGCACTCTGGGGTTAAGGGCTGACTCAGTGTGCTCTTCTGAGCAAGGCAGTTACACTGCGATTCTAAGGGCTGAGAAAACGCGTTTATTTCGGGCTGAAAAACACGTTTTGAAAACTGTGCTGTTCCTGCCCTATACCTTACATGGGGGTGACCAAAGTTGCCAAAACGTGTTTAGTTCTGCTGAAAAACACGTTTTGACAATTTCAGCACTCTGGGGTTAAGGGCTGACTCAGTGTGCTCTTCTGAGCAAGGCAGTTACACTGCGATTCTAAGGGCTGAGAAAACGCGTTTATTTCGGGCTGAAAAACACGTTTTGAAAACTGTGCTGTTCCTGCCCTATACCTTACATGGGGGTGACCAAAGTTGCCAAAACGTGTTTATTTCTGCTGAAAAACACGTTTTGACAATTTCAGCACTCTGGTGTTAAGGGCTGACTCAGTGTGCTCTTCTGAGCAAGGCAGTTACACTGCGATTCTAAGGGCTGAGAAAACGCGTTTATTTCGGGCTGAAAAACACGTTTTGAAAACTGTGCTGTTCCTGCCCTATAACTTACATGGGGGAGACCAAAGTTGCCAAAACGTGTTTATTTCTGCTCAAAAACACGTTTTGACAATTTCAGCACACTAGGGTTAAGGGCTGACTCAGAGTGCTCTTCTGAGCAAGGCAGTTACCCTGCGATTCTAAGGGCTGAGAAAACGCGTTTATTTCGGGCTGAAAAACACGTTTTGAAAACTGTGCTGTTCCTGCCCTATAACTTACATGGGGGTGACCAAAGTTGCCAAAACGTATTTATTTCTGCTGATAAACACGTTTTGACAATTTCAGCACACTGGGGTTAAGGGCTGACTCAGTGGGCACTTTTCAACCAAGCAGTTACACTGCGATTCTAAGGGCAGAGAAAACGCGTTTATTTCGGGCTGAAAAACACGTTTTGAAAACTGTGCTGTTCCTGCCCTATAACTTACATGGGGGTGACCAAAGTTGCCAAAACGTGTTTATTTCTGCTGAAAAACACGTTTTGACAATTTCAGCACTCTGGGGTTAAGGGCTGACTCAGGGGGCTCTTCTGAGCAAGGCAGTTACACTGCGATTCTAAGGGCTGAGAAAACGCGTTTATTTCGGGCTGAAAAACACGTTTTGAAAACTGTGCTGTTCCTGCCCTATAACTTACATGGGGGTGACCAAAGTTGCCAAAACGTATTTATTTCTGCTGATAAACACGTTTTGACAATTTCAGCACACTGGGGTTAAGGGCTGACTCAGTGGGCACTTTTCAACCAAGCAGTTACACTGCGATTCTAAGGGCTGAGAAAACGCGTTTATTTCGGGCTGAAAAACACGTTTTGAAAACTGTGCTGTTCCTGCCATATAACTTACATGGGGGTGACCAAAGTTGCCAAAACGTGTTTATTTCTGCTGAAAAACACGTTTTGACAATTTCAGCACTCTGGGGTTAAGGGCTGACTCAGTGTGCTCTTCTGAGCAAGGCAGTTACACTGCGATTCTAAGGGCTGAGAAAACGCGTTTATTTCGGGCTGAAAAACACGTTTTGAAAACTGTGCTGTTCCTGCTCTATACCTTACATGGGGGTGACCAAAGTTGCCAAAACGTGTTTATTTCTGCTGAAAAACACGTTTTGACAATTTCAGCACTCTGGGGTTAAGGGCTGACTCAGTGTGCTCTTCTGAGCAAGGCAGTTACACTGCGATTCTAAGGGCTGAGAAAACGCGTTTATTTCGGGCTGAAAAACACGTTTTGAAAACTGTGCTGTTCCTGCCCTATAACTTACATGGGGGTGACCAAAGTTGCCAAAACGTATTTATTTCTGCTGATAAACACGTTTTGACAATTTCAGCACACTGGGGTTAAGGGCTGACTCAGTGGGCACTTTTCAACCAAGCAGTTACTCTGCGATTCTAAGGGCTGAGAAAACGCGTTTATTTCGGGCTGAAAAACACGTTTTGAAAACTGTGCTGTTCCTGCCCTATAACTTACATGGGGGTGACCAAAGTTGCCAAAACGTGTTTAATTTTGCTCAAAAACACGTTTTGACAATTTCAGGACTCTGGGGTTAAGGGCTGACTCAGTGTGCTCTTCTGAGCAAGGCAGTTACACTGCGATTCTAAGGGCTGAGAAAACGCGTTTATTTCAGGCTGAAAAACACGTTTTGAAAACAGTGCTGTTCCTGCCCTATACCTTACATGGGGGTGACCAAAGTTGCCAAAACGTGTTTATATCTGCTGATAAACACGTTTTGACAATTTCAGCACTCTGGGGTTAAGGGCTGACTCAGTGTGCTCTTCTGAGCAAGGCAGTTACACTGCGATTCTAAGGGCTGAGAAAACGCGTTTATTTCGGGCTGAAAAACACGTTTTGAAAACTGTGCTGTTCCTGCCCTATAACTTACATGGGGGTGACCAAAGTTGCCAAAACGTATTTATTTCTGCTGATAAACACGTTTTGACAATTTCAGCACACTGGGGTTAAGGGCTGACTCAGTGGGCACTTTTCAACCAAGCAGTTACACTGCGATTCTAAGGGCTGAGAAAACGCGTTTATTTCGTGCTGAAAAACACGTTTTGAAAACTGTGCTGTTCCTGCCCTATAACTTACATGGGGGAGACCAAAGTTGCCAAAACGTGTTTATTTCTGCTCAAAAACACGTTTTGACAATTTCAGCACACTAGGGTTAAGGGCTGACTCAGAGTGCTCTTCTGAGCAAGGCAGTTACACTGCGATTCTAAGGGCTGAGAAAACGCGTTTATTTCGGGCTGAAAAACACGTTTTGAAAACTGTGCTGTTCCTGCCCTATAACTTACATGGGGGTGACCAAAGTTGCCAAAACGTATTTATTTCTGCTGATAAACACGTTTTGACAATTTCAGCACACTGGGGTTAAGGGCTGACTCAGTGGGCACTTTTCAACCAAGCAGTTACACTGCGATTCTAAGGGCAGAGAAAACGCGTTTATTTCGGGCTGAAAAACACGTTTTGAAAACTGTGCTGTTCCTGCCCTATAACTTACATGGGGGTGACCAAAGTTGCCAAAACGTGTTTATTTCTGCTGAAAAACACGTTTTGACAATTTCAGCACTCTGGGGTTAAGGGCTGACTCAGGGAGCTCTTCTGAGCAAGGCAGTTACACTGCGATTCTAAGGGCTGAGAAAACGCGTTTATTTCGGGCTGAAAAACACGTTTTGAAAACTGTGCTGTTCCTGCCCTATAACTTACATGGGGGTGACCAAAGTTGCCAAAACGTATTTATTTCTGCTGATAAACACGTTTTGACAATTTCAGCACACTGGGGTTAAGGGCTGACTCAGTGGGCACTTTTCAACCAAGCAGTTACACTGCGATTCTAAGGGCTGAAAAAACGTGTTTATTTCGGTCTGAAAAACACGTTTTGAAAACTGTGCTGTTCCTGCCCTATACCTTACATGGGGGTGACCAAAGTTGCCAAAACGTGTTTATTTCTGCTGAAAAACACGTTTTGACAATTTCAGCACTCTGGGGTTAAGGGCTGACTCAGTGTGCTCTTCTGAGCAAGGCAGTTACACTGCGATTCTAAGGGCTGAGAAAACGCGTTTATTTCGGGCTGAAAAACACGTTTTGAAAACTGTGCTGTTCCTGCCCTATAACTTACATGGGGGTGACCAAAGTTGCCAAAACGTATTTATTTCTGCTGATAAACACGTTTTGACAATTTCAGCACACTGGGGTTAAGGGCTGACTCAGTGGGCACTTTTCAACCAAGCAGTTACACTGTGATTCTAAGGGCTGAGAAAACGCGTTTATTTCGGGCTGAAAAACACGTTTTGAAAACTGTACTGTTCCTGCCCTATAACTTACATGGGGGTGACCAAAGTTGCCAAAACGTGTTTATTTCTGTTGAAAAACACGTTTTGACAATTTCAGCACTCTGGGGTTAAGGGCTGACTCAGTGTGCTCTTCTGAGCAAGGCAGTTACACTGGGATTCTAAGGGCTGAGAAAACGCGTTTATTTCGGGCTGAAAAACACGTTTTGAAAACTGTGCTGTTCCTGCCCTATAACTTACATGGGGGTGACCAAAGTTGCCAAAACGTGTTTATTTCTGCTGAAAAACACGATTTGACAATTTCAGCACTCTGGGGTTAAGGGCTGACTCAGTGGGCACTTTTCAACCAAGCAGTTACACTGCGATTCTAAGGGCTGAGAAAACGCGTTTATTTCGGGCTGAAAAACACGTTTTGAAAACTGTGCTGTTCCAGCCCTATACCTTACATGGGGGTGACCAAAGTTGCCAAAACGTGTTTATTTCTGCTGAAAAACACGTTTTGACAATTTCAGCACTCTGGGGTTAAGGGCTGACTCAGTGTGCTCTTCTGAGCAAGGCAGTTACACTGCGATTCTAAGGGCTGAGAAAACGCGTTTATTTCGGGCTGAAAAACACGTTTTGAAAACTGTGCTGTTCCTCCCTATAACTTACATGGGGGTGACCAAAGTTGCCAAAACGTATTTATTTCTGCTGATAAACACGTTTTGACAATTTCAGCACACTGGGGTTAAGGGCTGACTCAGTGGGCACTTTTCAACCAAGCAGTTACACTGCGATTCTAAGGGCTGAGAAAACGCGTTTATTTCGTGCTGAAAAACACGTTTTGAAAACTGTACTGTTCCTGCCCTATAACTTACATGGGGGAGACCAAAGTTGCCAAAACGTGTTTATTTCTGCTCAAAAACACGTTTTGACAATTTCAGCACACTAGGGTTAAGGGCTGACTCAGAGTGCTCTTCTGAGCAAGGCAGTTACACTGCGATTCTAAGGGCTGAGAAAACGCGTTTATTTCGGGCTGAAAAACACGTTTTGAAAACTGTGCTGTTCCTGCCCTATAACTTACATGGGGGTGACCAAAGTTGCCAAAACGTATTTATTTCTGCTGATAAACACGTTTTGACAATTTTAGCACTCTGGGGTTAAGGGCTGACTCAGTGGGCACTTTTCAACCAAGCAGTTACACTGCGATTCTAAGGGCTGAGAAAACGCGTTTATTTCGGGCTGAAAAACACGTTTTGAAAACTGTGCTGTTCCTGCCCTATAACTTACATGGGGGTGACCAAAGTTGCCAAAACGTGTTTATTTCTGCTGAAAAACACGTTTTGACAATTTCAGCACTCTGGTGTTAAGGGCTGACTCAGTGTGCTCTTCTGAGCAAGGCAGTTACACTGCGATTCTAAGGGCTGAGAAAACGCGTTTATTTCGGGCTGAAAAACACGTTTTGAAAACTGTGCTGTTCCTGCCCTATAACTTACATGGGGGTGACCAAAGTTGCCAAAACGTGTTTATTTCTGCTGAAAAACACGTTTTGACAATTTCAGCACTCTGGGGTTAAGGGCTGACTCAGTGTGCTCTTCTGAGCAAGGCAGTTACACTGCGATTCTAAGGGCTGAGAAAACGCGTTTATTTCGGGCTGAAAAACACGTTTTGAAAACTGTGCTGTTCCTTCCCTATAACTTACATGGGGGTGACCAAAGTTGCCAAAACGTATTTATTTCTGCTGATAAACACGTTTTGACAATTTCAGCACACTGGGGTTAAGGGCTGACTCAGTGGGCACTTTTCAACCAAGCAGTTACACTGCGATTCTAAGGGCTGAGAAAACGCGTTTATTTCGTGCTGAAAAACACGTTTTGAAAACTGTGCTGTTCCTGCCCTATAACTTACATGGGGGAGACCAAAGTTGCCAAAACGTGTTTATTTCTGCTCAAAAACACGTTTTGACAATTTCAGCACACTAGGGTTAAGGGCTGACTCAGTGTGCTCTTCTGAGCAAGGCAGTTACACTGCGATTCTAAGGGCTGAGAAAACGCGTTTATTTCGGGCTGAAAAACACGTTTTGAAAACTGTGCTGTTCCTGCCCTATACCTTACATGGGGGTGACCAAAGTTGCCAAAACGTGTTTATTTCTGCTGAAAAACACGTTTTGACAATTTCAGCACTCTGGGGTTAAGGGCTGACTCAGTGTGCTCTTCTGAGCAAGGCAGTTACACTGCGATTCTAAGGGCTGAGAAAACGCGTTTATTTCGGGCTGAAAAACACGTTTTGAAAACTGTGCTGTTCCTGCCCTATACCTTACATGGGGGTGACCAAAGTTGCCAAAACGTGTTTAGTTCTGCTGAAAAACACGTTTTGACAATTTCAGCACTCTGGGGTTAAGGGCTGACTCAGTGTGCTCTTCTGAGCAAGGCAGTTACACTGCGATTCTAAGGGCTGAGAAAACGCGTTTATTTCGGGCTGAAAAACACGTTTTGAAAACTGTGCTGTTCCTGCCCTATACCTTACATGGGGGTGACCAAAGTTGCCAAAACGTGTTTATTTCTGCTGAAAAACACGTTTTGACAATTTCAGCACTCTGGTGTTAAGGGCTGACTCAGTGTGCTCTTCTGAGCAAGGCAGTTACACTGCGATTCTAAGGGCTGAGAAAACGCGTTTATTTCGGGCTGAAAAACACGTTTTGAAAACTGTGCTGTTCCTGCCCTATAACTTACATGGGGGAGACCAAAGTTGCCAAAACGTGTTTATTTCTGCTCAAAAACACGTTTTGACAATTTCAGCACACTAGGGTTAAGGGCTGACTCAGAGTGCTCTTCTGAGCAAGGCAGTTACCCTGCGATTCTAAGGGCTGAGAAAACGCGTTTATTTCGGGCTGAAAAACACGTTTTGAAAACTGTGCTGTTCCTGCCCTATAACTTACATGGAGGTGACCAAAGTTGCCAAAACGTATTTATTTCTGCTGATAAACACGTTTTGACAATTTCAGCACACTGGGGTTAAGGGCTGACTCAGTGGGCACTTTTCAACCAAGCAGTTACACTGCGATTCTAAGGGCAGAGAAAACGCGTTTATTTCGGGCTGAAAAACACGTTTTGAAAACTGTGCTGTTCCTGCCCTATAACTTACATGGGGGTGACCAAAGTTGCCAAAACGTGTTTATTTCTGCTGAAAAACACGTTTTGACAATTTCAGCACTCTGGGGTTAAGGGCTGACTCAGGGGGCTCTTCTGAGCAAGGCAGTTACACTGCGATTCTAAGGGCTGAGAAAACGCGTTTATTTCGGGCTGAAAAACACGTTTTGAAAACTGTGCTGTTCCTGCCCTATAACTTACATGGGGGTGACCAAAGTTGCCAAAACGTATTTATTTCTGCTGATAAACACGTTTTGACAATTTCAGCACACTGGGGTTAAGGGCTGACTCAGTGGGCACTTTTCAACCAAGCAGTTACACTGCGATTCTAAGGGCTGAGAAAACGCGTTTATTTCGGGCTGAAAAACACGTTTTGAAAACTGTGCTGTTCCTGCCATATAACTTACATGGGGGTGACCAAAGTTGCCAAAACGTGTTTATTTCTGCTGAAAAACACGTTTTGACAATTTCAGCACTCTGGGGTTAAGGGCTGACTCAGTGTGCTCTTCTGAGCAAGGCAGTTACACTGCGATTCTAAGGGCTGAGAAAACGCGTTTATTTCGGGCTGAAAAACACGTTTTGAAAACTGTGCTGTTCCTGCTCTATACCTTACATGGGGGTGACCAAAGTTGCCAAAACGTGTTTATTTCTGCTGAAAAACACGTTTTGACAATTTCAGCACTCTGGGGTTAAGGGCTGACTCAGTGTGCTCTTCTGAGCAAGGCAGTTACACTGCGATTCTAAGGGCTGAGAAAACGCGTTTATTTCGGGCTGAAAAACACGTTTTGAAAACTGTGCTGTTCCTGCCCTATAACTTACATGGGGGTGACCAAAGTTGCCAAAACGTATTTATTTCTGCTGATAAACACGTTTTGACAATTTCAGCACACTGGGGTTAAGGGCTGACTCAGTGGGCACTTTTCAACCAAGCAGTTACTCTGCGATTCTAAGGGCTGAGAAAACGCGTTTATTTCGGGCTGAAAAACACGTTTTGAAAACTGTGCTGTTCCTGCCCTATAACTTACATGGGGGTGACCAAAGTTGCCAAAACGTGTTTATTTCTGCTGAAAAACACGTTTTGACAATTTCAGCACTCTGGGGTTAAGGGCTGACTCAGTGTGCTCTTCTGAGCAAGGCAGTTACACTGCGATTCTAAGGGCTGAGAAAACGCGTTTATTTCGGGCTGAAAAACACGTTTTGAAAACTGTGCTGTTCCTGCCCTATACCTTACATGGGGGTGACCAAAGTTGCCAAAACGTGTTTATTTCTGCTGAAAAACAAGTTTTGACAATTTCAGCACACTGGGGTTAAGGGCTGACTCAGTGGGCACTTTTCAACCAAGCAGTTACACTGCGATTCTAAGGGCTGAGAAAACGCGTTTATTTCGGGCTGAAAAACACGTTTTGAAAACTGTGCTGTTCCTGCCCTATAACTTACATGGGGGTGACCAAAGTTGCCAAAACGTGTTTATTTCTGCTGAAAAACACGTTTTGACAATTTCAGCACTCTGGTGTTAAGGGCTGACTCAGTGTGCTCTTCTGAGCAAGGCAGTTACACTGCGATTCAAAGGGCTGAGAAAACGCGTTTATTTCGGGCTGAAAAACACGTTTTGAAAACTGTGCTGTTCCTGCCCTATAACTTACATGGGGGTGACCAAAGTTGCCAAAACGTGTTTATTTCTGCTGAAAAACACGTTTTGACAATTTCAGCACTCTGGGGTTAAGGGCTGACTCAGTGTGCTCTTCTGAGCAAGGCAGTTACACTGCCATTCTAAGGGCTGAGAAAACGCGTTTATTTCGGGCTGAAAAACACGTTTTGAAAACTGTGCTGTTCCTGCCCTATACCTTACATGGGGGTGACCAAAGTTGCCAAAACGTGTTTATTTCTGCTGAAAAACACGTTTTGACAATTTCAGCATTCTGGGGTTAAGGGCTGACTTAGTGGGCACTTTTCAACCAAGCAGTTACACTGCGATTCTAAGGGCTGAGAAAACGCGTTTATTTCGGGCTGAAAAACACGTTTTGAAAACTGTGCTGTTCCTGCCCTATAACTTACATGGGGGTGACCAAAGTTGCCAAAACGTGTTTATTTCTGCTGAAAAACACGTTTTGACAATTTCAGCACTCTGGGGTTAAGGGCTGACTCAGTGTGCTCTTCTGAGCAAGGCAGTTACACTGCGATTCTAAGGGCTGAGAAAACGCGTTTATTTCGGGCTGAAAAACACGTTTTGAAAACTGTGCTGTTCCTGCCCTATACCTTACATGGGGGTGACCAAAGTTGCCAAAACGTGTTTATTTCTGCTGAAAAACAAGTTTTGACAATTTCAGCACACTGGGGTTAAGGGCTGACTCAGTGGGCACTTTTCAACCAAGCAGTTACACTGCGATTCTAAGGGCTGAGAAAACGCGTTTATTTCGGGCTGAAAAACACGTTTTGAAAACTGTGCTGTTCCTGCCCTATAACTTACATGGGGGTGACCAAAGTTGCCAAAACGTATTTATTTCTGCTGATAAACACGTTTTGACAATTTCAGCACACTGGGGTTAAGGGCTGACTCAGTGGGCACTTTTCAACCAAGCAGTTACACTGCGATTCTAAGGGCTGAGAAAACGCGTTTATTTCGGGCTGAAAAACACGTTTTGAAAACTGTACTGTTCCTGCCCTATAACTTACATGGGGGTGACCAAAGTTGCCAAAACGTGTTTATTTCTGTTGAAAAACACGTTTTGACAATTTCGGCACTCTGGGGTTAAGGGCTGACTCAGTGTGCTCTTCTGAGCAAGGCAGTTACTCTGGGATTCTAAGGGCTGAGAAAACGCGTTTATTTCGGGCTGAAAAACACGTTTTGAAAACTGTGCTGTTCCTGCCCTATAACTTACATGGGGGTGACCAAAGTTGCCAAAACGTGTTTATTTCTGCTGAAAAACACGATTTGACAATTTCAGCACTCTGGGGTTAAGGGCTGACTCAGTGGGCACTTTTCAACCAAGCAGTTACACTGCGATTCTAAGGGCTGAGAAAACGCGTTTATTTCGGGCTGAAAAACACGTTTTGAAAACTGTGCTGTTCCTGCCCTATAACTTACATGGGGGGTGACCAAAGTTGCCAAAACGTGTTTATTTCCGCTGAAAAACACGTTTTGACAATTTCAGCACTCTGGGGTTAAGGGCTGACTCAGTGTGCTCTTATGAGCAAGGCAGTTACACTGCGATTCTAAGGGCTGAGAAAACGCGTTTATTTCGGGCTGAAAAACACGTTTTGAAAACTGTGCTGTTCCTGCCTTATAACTTACATGGGGGTGACCAAAGTTGCCAAAACGTGTTTATTTCTGCTGAAAAACACGTTTTGACAATTTCAGCACTCTGGGGTTAAGGGCTGACTCAGTGTGCTCTTCTGAGCAAGGCAGTTACACTGCGATTCTAAGGGCTGAGAAAACGCGTTTATTTCGGGCTGAAAAACACGTTTTGAAAACTGTGCTGTTCCTGCCCTATAACTTACATGGGGGTGACCAAAGTTGCCAAAACGTGTTTATTTCTGCTGAAAAACACGATTTGACAATTTCAGCACTCTGGGGTTAAGGGCTGACTCAGTGGGCACTTTTCAACCAAGCAGTTACACTGCGATTCTAAGGGCTGAGAAAACGCGTTTATTTCGGGCTGAAAAACACGTTTTGAAAACTGTGCTGTTCCTGCCCTATAACTTACATGGGGGGTGACCAAAGTTGCCAAAACGTGTTTATTTCTGCTGAAAAACACGTTTTGACAATTTCAGCACACTGGGGTTAAGGGCTGACTCAGTGGGCACTTTTCAACCAAGCAGTTACACTGCGATTCTAAGGGCTGAGAAAACGCGTTTATTTCGGGCTGAAAAACACGTTTTGAAAACTGTGCTGTTCCTGCCCTATACCTTACATGGGGGTGACCAAAGTTGCCAAAACGTGTTTATTTCTGCTGAAAAACACGTTTTGACAATTTCAGCACTCTGGGGTTAAGGGCTGACTCAGGGGGCTCTTCTGAGCAAGGCAGTTACACTGCGATTCTAAGGGCTGAGAAAACGCGTTTATTTCGGGCTGAAAAACACGTTTTGAAAACTGTGCTGTTCCTGCCCTATAACTTACATGGGGGTGACCAAAGTTGCCAAAACGTGTTCATTTCTGCTGAAAAACACGTTTTGACAATTTCAGCACTCTGGGGTTAAGGGCTGACTCAGTGTGCTCTTCTGAGCAAGGCAGTTACACTGCGATTCTAAGGGCTGAGAAAACGCGTTTATTTCGGGCTGAAAAACACGTTTTGAAAACTGTGCTGTTCCTGCCCTATAACTTACATGGGGGTGACCAAAGTTGCCAAAACGTGTTTATTTTTGCTCAAAAACACGTTTTGACAATTTCAGGACTCTGGGGTTAAGGGCTGACTCAGTGTGCTCTTCTGAGCAAGGCAGTTACACTGCGATTCTAAGGGCTGAGAAAACGCGTTTATTTCAGGCTGAAAAACACGTTTTGAAAACAGTGCTGTTCCTGCCCTATACCTTACATGGGGGTGACCAAAGTTGCCAAAACGTGTTTATATCTGCTGATAAACACGTTTTGACAATTTCAGCACTCTGGGGTTAAGGGCTGACTCAGTGTGCTCTTCTGAGCAAGGCAGTTACACTGCGATTCTAAGGGCTGAGAAAACGCGTTTATTTCGGGCTGAAAAACACGTTTTGAAAACTGTGCTGTTCCTGCCCTATAACTTACATGGGGGTGACCAAAGTTGCCAAAACGTATTTATTTCTGCTGATAAACACGTTTTGACAATTTCAGCACACTGGGGTTAAGGGCTGACTCAGTGGGCACTTTTCAACCAAGCAGTTACACTGCGATTCTAAGGGCTGAGAAAACGCGTTTATTTCGTGCTGAAAAACACGTTTTGAAAACTGTGCTGTTCCTGCCCTATAACTTACATGGGGGAGACCAAAGTTGCCAAAACGTGTTTATTTCTGCTCAAAAACACGTTTTGACAATTTCAGCACACTAGGGTTAAGGGCTGACTCAGAGTGCTCTTCTGAGCAAGGCAGTTACACTGCGATTCTAAGGGCTGAGAAAACGCGTTTATTTCGGGCTGAAAAACACGTTTTGAAAACTGTGCTGTTCCTGCCCTATAACTTACATGGGGGTGACCAAAGTTGCCAAAACGTATTTATTTCTGCTGATAAACACGTTTTGACAATTTCAGCACACTGGGGTTAAGGGCTGACTCAGTGGGCACTTTTCAACCAAGCAGTTACACTGCGATTCTAAGGGCAGAGAAAACGCGTTTATTTCGGGCTGAAAAACACGTTTTGAAAACTGTGCTGTTCCTGCCCTATAACTTACATGGGGGTGACCAAAGTTGCCAAAACGTGTTTATTTCTGCTGAAAAACACGTTTTGACAATTTCAGCACTCTGGGGTTAAGGGCTGACTCAGGGGGCTCTTCTGAGCAAGGCAGTTACACTGCGATTCTAAGGGCTGAGAAAACGCGTTTATTTCGGGCTGAAAAACACGTTTTGAAAACTGTGCTGTTCCTGCCCTATACCTTACATGGGGGTGACCAAAGTTGCCAAAACGTGTTTATTTCTGCTGAAAAACAAGTTTTGACAATTTCAGCACACTGGGGTTAAGGGCTGACTCAGTGGGCACTTTTCAACCAAGCAGTTACACTGCGATTCTAAGGGCTGAGAAAACGCGTTTATTTCGGGCTGAAAAACACGTTTTGAAAACTGTGCTGTTCCTGCCCTATAACTTACATGGGGGTGACCAAAGTTGCCAAAACGTGTTTATTTCTGCTGAAAAACACGTTTTGACAATTTCAGCACTCTGGTGTTAAGGGCTGACTCAGTGTGCTCTTCTGAGCAAGGCAGTTACACTGCGATTCAAAGGGCTGAGAAAACGCGTTTATTTCGGGCTGAAAAACACGTTTTGAAAACTGTGCTGTTCCTGCCCTATAACTTACATGGGGGTGACCAAAGTTGCCAAAACGTGTTTATTTCTGCTGAAAAACACGTTTTGACAATTTCAGCACTCTGGGGTTAAGGGCTGACTCAGTGTGCTCTTCTGAGCAAGGCAGTTACACTGCCATTCTAAGGGCTGAGAAAACGCGTTTATTTCGGGCTGAAAAACACGTTTTGAAAACTGTGCTGTTCCTGCCCTATACCTTACATGGGGGTGACCAAAGTTGCCAAAACGTGTTTATTTCTGCTGAAAAACACGTTTTGACAATTTCAGCACTCTGGGGTTAAGGGCTGACTTAGTGGGCACTTTTCAACCAAGCAGTTACACTGCGATTCTAAGGGCTGAGAAAACGCGTTTATTTCGGGCTGAAAAACACGTTTTGAAAACTGTGCTGTTCCTGCCCTATAACTTACATGGGGGTGACCAAAGTTGCCAAAACGTGTTTATTTCTGCTGAAAAACACGTTTTGACAATTTCAGCACTCTGGGGTTAAGGGCTGACTCAGTGTGCTCTTCTGAGCAAGGCAGTTACACTGCGATTCTAAGGGCTGAGAAAACGCGTTTATTTCGGGCTGAAAAACACGTTTTGAAAACTGTGCTGTTCCTGCCCTATACCTTACATGGGGGTGACCAAAGTTGCCAAAACGTGTTTATTTCTGCTGAAAAACAAGTTTTGACAATTTCAGCACACTGGGGTTAAGGGCTGACTCAGTGGGCACTTTTCAACCAAGCAGTTACACTGCGATTCTAAGGGCTGAGAAAACGCGTTTATTTCGGGCTGAAAAACACGTTTTGAAAACTGTGCTGTTCCTGCCCTATAACTTACATGGGGGTGACCAAAGTTGCCAAAACGTATTTATTTCAGCTGATAAACACGTTTTGACAATTTCAGCACACTGGGGTTAAGGGCTGACTCAGTGGGCACTTTTCAACCAAGCAGTTACACTGCGATTCTAAGGGCTGAGAAAACGCGTTTATTTCGGGCTGAAAAACACGTTTTGAAAACTGTACTGTTCCTGCCCTATAACTTACATGGGGGTGACCAAAGTTGCCAAAACGTGTTTATTTCTGTTGAAAAACACGTTTTGACAATTTCAGCACTCTGGGGTTAAGGGCTGACTCAGTGTGCTCTTCTGAGCAAGGCAGTTACTCTGGGATTCTAAGGGCTGAGAAAACGCGTTTATTTCGGGCTGAAAAACACGTTTTGAAAACTGTGCTGTTCCTGCCCTATAACTTACATGGGGGTGACCAAAGTTGCCAAAACGTGTTTATTTCTGCTGAAAAACACGATTTGACAATTTCAGCACTCTGGGGTTAAGGGCTGACTCAGTGGGCACTTTTCAACCAAGCAGTTACACTGCGATTCTAAGGGCTGAGAAAACGCGTTTATTTCGGGCTGAAAAACACGTTTTGAAAACTGTGCTGTTCCTGCCCTATAACTTACATGGGGGGTGACCAAAGTTGCCAAAACGTGTTTATTTCCGCTGAAAAACACGTTTTGACAATTTCAGCACTCTGGGGTTAAGGGCTGACTCAGTGTGCTCTTATGAGCAAGGCAGTTACACTGCGATTCTAAGGGCTGAGAAAACGCGTTTATTTCGGGCTGAAAAACACGTTTTGAAAACTGTGCTGTTCCTGCCCTATAACTTACATGGGGGTGACCAAAGTTGCCAAAACGTGTTTATTTCTGCTGAAAAACACGTTTTGACAATTTCAGCACTCTGGGGTTAAGGGCTGACTCAGTGTGCTCTTCTGAGCAAGGCAGTTACACTGCGATTCTAAGGGCTGAGAAAACGCGTTTATTTCGGGCTGAAAAACACGTTTTGAAAACTGTGCTGTTCCTGCCCTATAACTTACATGGGGGTGACCAAAGTTGCCAAAACGTGTTTATTTCTGCTGAAAAACACGATTTGACAATTTCAGCACTCTGGGGTTAAGGGCTGACTCAGTGGGCACTTTTCAACCAAGCAGTTACACTGCGATTCTAAGGGCTGAGAAAACGCGTTTATTTCGGGCTGAAAAACACGTTTTGAAAACTGTGCTGTTCCTGCCCTATAACTTACATGGGGGGTGACCAAAGTTGCCAAAACGTGTTTATTTCTGCTGAAAAACACGTTTTGACAATTTCAGCACACTGGGGTTAAGGGCTGACTCAGTGGGCACTTTTCAACCAAGCAGTTACACTGCGATTCTAAGGGCTGAGAAAACGCGTTTATTTCGGGCTGAAAAACACGTTTTGAAAACTGTGCTGTTCCTGCCCTATACCTTACATGGGGGTGACCAAAGTTGCCAAAACGTGTTTATTTCTGCTGAAAAACACGTTTTGACAATTTCAGCACTCTGGGGTTAAGGGCTGACTCAGGGGGCTCTTCTGAGCAAGGCAGTTACACTGCGATTCTAAGGGCTGAGAAAACGCGTTTATTTCGGGCTGAAAAACACGTTTTGAAAACTGTGCTGTTCCTGCCCTATAACTTACATGGGGGTGACCAAAGTTGCCAAAACGTGTTCATTTCTGCTGAAAAACACGTTTTGACAATTTCAGCACTCTGGGGTTAAGGGCTGACTCAGTGTGCTCTTCTGAGCAAGGCAGTTACACTGCGATTCTAAGGGCTGAGAAAACGCGTTTATTTCGGGCTGAAAAACACGTTTTGAAAACTGTGCTGTTCCTGCCCTATAACTTACATGGGGGTGACCAAAGTTGCCAAAACGTGTTTATTTTTGCTCAAAAACACGTTTTGACAATTTCAGGACTCTGGGGTTAAGGGCTGACTCAGTGTGCTCTTCTGAGCAAGGCAGTTACACTGCGATTCTAAGGGCTGAGAAAACGCGTTTATTTCAGGCTGAAAAACACGTTTTGAAAACAGTGCTGTTCCTGCCCTATACCTTACATGGGGGTGACCAAAGTTGCCAAAACGTGTTTATATCTGCTGATAAACACGTTTTGACAATTTCAGCACTCTGGGGTTAAGGGCTGACTCAGTGTGCTCTTCTGAGCAAGGCAGTTACACTGCGATTCTAAGGGCTGAGAAAACGCGTTTATTTCGGGCTGAAAAACACGTTTTGAAAACTGTGCTGTTCCTGCCCTATAACTTACATGGGGGTGACCAAAGTTGCCAAAACGTATTTATTTCTGCTGATAAACACGTTTTGACAATTTCAGCACACTGGGGTTAAGGGCTGACTCAGTGGGCACTTTTCAACCAAGCAGTTACACTGCGATTCTAAGGGCTGAGAAAACGCGTTTATTTCGTGCTGAAAAACACGTTTTGAAAACTGTGCTGTTCCTGCCCTATAACTTACATGGGGGAGACCAAAGTTGCCAAAACGTGTTTATTTCTGCTCAAAAACACGTTTTGACAATTTCAGCACACTAGGGTTAAGGGCTGACTCAGAGTGCTCTTCTGAGCAAGGCAGTTACACTGCGATTCTAAGGGCTGAGAAAACGCGTTTATTTCGGGCTGAAAAACACGTTTTGAAAACTGTGCTGTTCCTGCCCTATAACTTACATGGGGGAGACCAAAGTTGCCAAAACGTGTTTATTTCTGCTCAAAAACACGTTTTGACAATTTCAGCACACTAGGGTTAAGGGCTGACTCAGAGTGCTCTTCTGAGCAAGGCAGTTACACTGCGATTCTAAGGGCTGAGAAAACGCGTTTATTTCGGGCTGAAAAACACGTTTTGAAAACTGTGCTGTTCCTGCCCTATAACTTACATGGGGGTGACCAAAGTTGCCAAAACGTATTTATTTCTGCTGATAAACACGTTTTGACAATTTCAGCACACTGGGGTTAAGGGCTGACTCAGTGGGCACTTTTCAACCAAGCAGTTACACTGCGATTCTAAGGGCAGAGAAAACGCGTTTATTTCGGGCTGAAAAACACGTTTTGAAAACTGTGCTGTTCCTGCCCTATAACTTACATGGGGGTGACCAAAGTTGCCAAAACGTGTTTATTTCTGCTGAAAAACACGTTTTGACAATTTCAGCACTCTGGGGTTAAGGGCTGACTCAGGGGGCTCTTCTGAGCAAGGCAGTTACACTGCGATTCTAAGGGCTGAGAAAACGCGTTTATTTCGGGCTGAAAAACACGTTTTGAAAACTGTGCTGTTCCTGCCCTATAACTTACATGGGGGTGACCAAAGTTGCCAAAACGTATTTATTTCTGCTGATAAACACGTTTTGACAATTTCAGCACACTGGGGTTAAGGGCTGACTCAGTGGGCACTTTTCAACCAAGCAGTTACACTGCGATTCTAAGGGCTGAAAAAACGTGTTTATTTCGGTCTGAAAAACACGTTTTGAAAACTGTGCTGTTCCTGCCCTATACCTTACATGGGGGTGACCAAAGTTGCCAAAACGTGTTTATTTCTGCTGAAAAACACGTTTTGACAATTTCAGCACTCTGGGGTTAAGGGCTGACTCAGTGTGCTCTTCTGAGCAAGGCAGTTACACTGCGATTCTAAGGGCTGAGAAAACGCGTTTATTTCGGGCTGAAAAACACGTTTTGAAAACTGTGCTGTTCCTGCCCTATAACTTACATGGGGGTGACCAAAGTTGCCAAAACGTATTTATTTCTGCTGATAAACACGTTTTGACAATTTCAGCACACTGGGGTTAAGGGCTGACTCAGTGGGCACTTTTCAACCAAGCAGTTACACTGTGATTCTAAGGGCTGAGAAAACGCGTTTATTTCGGGCTGAAAAACACGTTTTGAAAACTGTACTGTTCCTGCCCTATAACTTACATGGGGGTGACCAAAGTTGCCAAAACGTGTTTATTTCTGTTGAAAAACACGTTTTGACAATTTCAGCACTCTGGGGTTAAGGGCTGACTCAGTGTGCTCTTCTGAGCAAGGCAGTTACACTGGGATTCTAAGGGCTGAGAAAACGCGTTTATTTCGGGCTGAAAAACACGTTTTGAAAACTGTGCTGTTCCTGCCCTATAACTTACATGGGGGTGACCAAAGTTGCCAAAACGTGTTTATTTCTGCTGAAAAACACGATTTGACAATTTCAGCACTCTGGGGTTAAGGGCTGACTCAGTGGGCACTTTTCAACCAAGCAGTTACACTGCGATTCTAAGGGCTGAGAAAACGCGTTTATTTCGGGCTGAAAAACACGTTTTGAAAACTGTGCTGTTCCAGCCCTATACCTTACATGGGGGTGACCAAAGTTGCCAAAACGTGTTTATTTCTGCTGAAAAACACGTTTTGACAATTTCAGCACTCTGGGGTTAAGGGCTGACTCAGTGTGCTCTTCTGAGCAAGGCAGTTACACTGCGATTCTAAGGGCTGAGAAAACGCGTTTATTTCGGGCTGAAAAACACGTTTTGAAAACTGTGCTGTTCCTGCCCTATAACTTACATGGGGGTGACCAAAGTTGCCAAAACGTATTTATTTCTGCTGATAAACACGTTTTGACAATTTCAGCACACTGGGGTTAAGGGCTGACTCAGTGGGCACTTTTCAACCAAGCAGTTACACTGCGATTCTAAGGGCTGAGAAAACGCGTTTATTTCGTGCTGAAAAACACGTTTTGAAAACTGTGCTGTTCCTGCCCTATAACTTACATGGGGGAGACCAAAGTTGCCAAAACGTGTTTATTTCTGCTCAAAAACACGTTTTGACAATTTCAGCACACTAGGGTTAAGGGCTGACTCAGAGTGCTCTTCTGAGCAAGGCAGTTACACTGCGATTCTAAGGGCTGAGAAAACGCGTTTATTTCGGGCTGAAAAACACGTTTTGAAAACTGTGCTGTTCCTGCCCTATAACTTACATGGGGGTGACCAAAGTTGCCAAAACGTATTTATTTCTGCTGATAAACACGTTTTGACAATTTCAGCACACTGGGGTTAAGGGCTGACTCAGTGGGCACTTTTCAACCAAGCAGTTACACTGCGATTCTAAGGGCAGAGAAAACGCGTTTATTTCGGGCTGAAAAACACGTTTTGAAAACTGTGCTGTTCCTGCCCTATAACTTACATGGGGGTGACCAAAGTTGCCAAAACGTGTTTATTTCTGCTGAAAAACACGTTTTGACAATTTCAGCACTCTGGGGTTAAGGGCTGACTCAGGGGGCTCTTCTGAGCAAGGCAGTTACACTGCGATTCTAAGGGCTGAGAAAACGCGTTTATTTCGGGCTGAAAAACACGTTTTGAAAACTGTGCTGTTCCTGCCCTATAACTTACATGGGGGTGACCAAAGTTGCCAAAACGTATTTATTTCTGCTGATAAACACGTTTTGACAATTTCAGCACACTGGGGTTAAGGGCTGACTCAGTGGGCACTTTTCAACCAAGCAGTTACACTGCGATTCTAAGGGCTGAAAAAACGTGTTTATTTCGGTCTGAAAAACACGTTTTGAAAACTGTGCTGTTCCTGCCCTATACCTTACATGGGGGTGACCAAAGTTGCCAAAACGTGTTTATTTCTGCTGAAAAACACGTTTTGACAATTTCAGCACTCTGGGGTTAAGGGCTGACTCAGTGTGCTCTTCTGAGCAAGGCAGTTACACTGCGATTCTAAGGGCTGAGAAAACGCGTTTATTTCGGGCTGAAAAACACGTTTTGAAAACTGTGCTGTTCCTGCCCTATAACTTACATGGGGGTGACCAAAGTTGCCAAAACGTATTTATTTCTGCTGATAAACACGTTTTGACAATTTCAGCACACTGGGGTTAAGGGCTGACTCAGTGGGCACTTTTCAACCAAGCAGTTACACTGTGATTCTAAGGGCTGAGAAAACGCGTTTATTTCGGGCTGAAAAACACGTTTTGAAAACTGTACTGTTCCTGCCCTATAACTTACATGGGGGTGACCAAAGTTGCCAAAACGTGTTTATTTCTGTTGAAAAACACGTTTTGACAATTTCAGCACTCTGGGGTTAAGGGCTGACTCAGTGTGCTCTTCTGAGCAAGGCAGTTACACTGGGATTCTAAGGGCTGAGAAAACGCGTTTATTTCGGGCTGAAAAACACGTTTTGAAAACTGTGCTGTTCCTGCCCTATAACTTACATGGGGGTGACCAAAGTTGCCAAAACGTGTTTATTTCTGCTGAAAAACACGATTTGACAATTTCAGCACTCTGGGGTTAAGGGCTGACTCAGTGGGCACTTTTCAACCAAGCAGTTACACTGCGATTCTAAGGGCTGAGAAAACGCGTTTATTTCGGGCTGAAAAACACGTTTTGAAAACTGTGCTGTTCCAGCCCTATACCTTACATGGGGGTGACCAAAGTTGCCAAAACGTGTTTATTTCTGCTGAAAAACACGTTTTGACAATTTCAGCACTCTGGGGTTAAGGGCTGACTCAGTGTGCTCTTCTGAGCAAGGCAGTTACACTGCGATTCTAAGGGCTGAGAAAACGCGTTTATTTCGGGCTGAAAAACACGTTTTGAAAACTGTGCTGTTCCTCCCTATAACTTACATGGGGGTGACCAAAGTTGCCAAAACGTATTTATTTCTGCTGATAAACACGTTTTGACAATTTCAGCACACTGGGGTTAAGGGCTGACTCAGTGGGCACTTTTCAACCAAGCAGTTACACTGCGATTCTAAGGGCTGAGAAAACGCGTTTATTTCGTGCTGAAAAACACGTTTTGAAAACTGTACTGTTCCTGCCCTATAACTTACATGGGGGAGACCAAAGTTGCCAAAACGTGTTTATTTCTGCTCAAAAACACGTTTTGACAATTTCAGCACACTAGGGTTAAGGGCTGACTCAGAGTGCTCTTCTGAGCAAGGCAGTTACACTGCGATTCTAAGGGCTGAGAAAACGCGTTTATTTCGGGCTGAAAAACACGTTTTGAAAACTGTGCTGTTCCTGCCCTATAACTTACATGGGGGTGACCAAAGTTGCCAAAACGTATTTATTTCTGCTGATAAACACGTTTTGACAATTTTAGCACTCTGGGGTTAAGGGCTGACTCAGTGGGCACTTTTCAACCAAGCAGTTACACTGCGATTCTAAGGGCTGAGAAAACGCGTTTATTTCGGGCTGAAAAACACGTTTTGAAAACTGTGCTGTTCCTGCCCTATAACTTACATGGGGGTGACCAAAGTTGCCAAAACGTGTTTATTTTTGCTCAAAAACACGTTTTGACAATTTCAGGACTCTGGGGTTAAGGGCTGACTCAGTGTGCTCTTCTGAGCAAGGCAGTTACACTGCGATTCTAAGGGCTGAGAAAACGCGTTTATTTCAGGCTGAAAAACACGTTTTGAAAACAGTGCTGTTCCTGCCCTATACCTTACATGGGGGTGACCAAAGTTGCCAAAACGTGTTTATATCTGCTGATAAACACGTTTTGACAATTTCAGCACTCTGGGGTTAAGGGCTGACTCAGTGTGCTCTTCTGAGCAAGGCAGTTACACTGCGATTCTAAGGGCTGAGAAAACGCGTTTATTTCGGGCTGAAAAACACGTTTTGAAAACTGTGCTGTTCCTGCCCTATAACTTACATGGGGGTGACCAAAGTTGCCAAAACGTATTTATTTCTGCTGATAAACACGTTTTGACAATTTCAGCACACTGGGGTTAAGGGCTGACTCAGTGGGCAGTTTTCAACCAAGCAGTTACACTGCGATTCTAAGGGCTGAGAAAACGCGTTTATTTCGTGCTGAAAAACACGTTTTGAAAACTGTGCTGTTCCTGCCCTATAACTTACATGGGGGAGACCAAAGTTGCCAAAACGTGTTTATTTCTGCTCAAAAACACGTTTTGACAATTTCAGCACACTAGGGTTAAGGGCTGACTCAGAGTGCTCTTCTGAGCAAGGCAGTTACACTGCGATTCTAAGGGCTGAGAAAACGCGTTTATTTCGGGCTGAAAAACACGTTTTGAAAACTGTGCTGTTCCTGCCCTATAACTTACATGGGGGTGACCAAAGTTGCCAAAACGTATTTATTTCTGCTGATAAACACGTTTTGACAATTTCAGCACACTGGGGTTAAGGGCTGACTCAGTGGGCACTTTTCAACCAAGCAGTTACACTGCGATTCTAAGGGCAGAGAAAACGCGTTTATTTCGGGCTGAAAAACACGTTTTGAAAACTGTGCTGTTCCTGCCCTATAACTTACATGGGGGTGACCAAAGTTGCCAAAACGTGTTTATTTCTGCTGAAAAACACGTTTTGACAATTTCAGCACTCTGGGGTTAAGGGCTGACTCAGGGGGCTCTTCTGAGCAAGGCAGTTACACTGCGATTCTAAGGGCTGAGAAAACGCGTTTATTTCGGGCTGAAAAACACGTTTTGAAAACTGTGCTGTTCCTGCCCTATAACTTACATGGGGGTGACCAAAGTTGCCAAAACGTATTTATTTCTGCTGATAAACACGTTTTGACAATTTCAGCACACTGGGGTTAAGGGCTGACTCAGTGGGCACTTTTCAACCAAGCAGTTACACTGCGATTCTAAGGGCTGAAAAAACGTGTTTATTTCGGTCTGAAAAACACGTTTTGAAAACTGTGCTGTTCCTGCCCTATACCTTACATGGGGGTGACCAAAGTTGCCAAAACGTGTTTATTTCTGCTGAAAAACACGTTTTGACAATTTCAGCACTCTGGGGTTAAGGGCTGACTCAGTGTGCTCTTCTGAGCAAGGCAGTTACACTGCGATTCTAAGGGCTGAGAAAACGCGTTTATTTCGGGCTGAAAAACACGTTTTGAAAACTGTGCTGTTCCTGCCCTATAACTTACATGGGGGTGACCAAAGTTGCCAAAACGTATTTATTTCTGCTGATAAACACGTTTTGACAATTTCAGCACACTGGGGTTAAGGGCTGACTCAGTGGGCACTTTTCAACCAAGCAGTTACACTGTGATTCTAAGGGCTGAGAAAACGCGTTTATTTCGGGCTGAAAAACACGTTTTGAAAACTGTACTGTTCCTGCCCTATAACTTACATGGGGGTGACCAAAGTTGCCAAAACGTGTTTATTTCTGTTGAAAAACACGTTTTGACAATTTCAGCACTCTGGGGTTAAGGGCTGACTCAGTGTGCTCTTCTGAGCAAGGCAGTTACACTGGGATTCTAAGGGCTGAGAAAACGCGTTTATTTCGGGCTGAAAAACACGTTTTGAAAACTGTGCTGTTCCTGCCCTATAACTTACATGGGGGTGACCAAAGTTGCCAAAACGTGTTTATTTCTGCTGAAAAACACGATTTGACAATTTCAGCACTCTGGGGTTAAGGGCTGACTCAGTGGGCACTTTTCAACCAAGCAGTTACACTGCGATTCTAAGGGCTGAGAAAACGCGTTTATTTCGGGCTGAAAAACACGTTTTGAAAACTGTGCTGTTCCAGCCCTATACCTTACATGGGGGTGACCAAAGTTGCCAAAACGTGTTTATTTCTGCTGAAAAACACGTTTTGACAATTTCAGCACTCTGGGGTTAAGGGCTGACTCAGTGTGCTCTTCTGAGCAAGGCAGTTACACTGCGATTCTAAGGGCTGAGAAAACGCGTTTATTTCGGGCTGAAAAACACGTTTTGAAAACTGTGCTGTTCCTGCCCTATAACTTACATGGGGGTGACCAAAGTTGCCAAAACGTATTTATTTCTGCTGATAAACACGTTTTGACAATTTCAGCACACTGGGGTTAAGGGCTGACTCAGTGGGCACTTTTCAACCAAGCAGTTACACTGCGATTCTAAGGGCTGAGAAAACGCGTTTATTTCGTGCTGAAAAACACGTTTTGAAAACTGTGCTGTTCCTGCCCTATAACTTACATGGGGGAGACCAAAGTTGCCAAAACGTGTTTATTTCTGCTCAAAAACACGTTTTGACAATTTCAGCACACTAGGGTTAAGGGCTGACTCAGAGTGCTCTTCTGAGCAAGGCAGTTACACTGCGATTCTAAGGGCTGAGAAAACGCGTTTATTTCGGGCTGAAAAACACGTTTTGAAAACTGTGCTGTTCCTGCCCTATAACTTACATGGGGGTGACCAAAGTTGCCAAAACGTATTTATTTCTGCTGATAAACACGTTTTGACAATTTCAGCACACTGGGGTTAAGGGCTGACTCAGTGGGCACTTTTCAACCAAGCAGTTACACTGCGATTCTAAGGGCAGAGAAAACGCGTTTATTTCGGGCTGAAAAACACGTTTTGAAAACTGTGCTGTTCCAGCCCTATACCTTACATGGGGGTGACCAAAGTTGCCAAAACGTGTTTATTTCTGCTGAAAAACACGTTTTGACAATTTCAGCACTCTGGGGTTAAGGGCTGACTCAGTGTGCTCTTCTGAGCAAGGCAGTTACACTGCGATTCTAAGGGCTGAGAAAACGCGTTTATTTCGGGCTGAAAAACATGTTTTGAAAAATGTGCTGTTCCTGCCCTATAACTTACATGGGGGTGACCAAAGTTGCCAAAACGTATTTATTTCTGCTGATAAACACGTTTTGACAATTTCAGCACACTGGGGTTAAGGGCTGACTCAGTGGGCACTTTTCAACCAAGCAGTTACACTGCGATTCTAAGGGCTGAGAAAACGCGTTTATTTCGTGCTGAAAAACACGTTTTGAAAACTGTGCTGTTCCTGCCCTATAACTTACATGGGGGAGACCAAAGTTGCCAAAACGTGTTTATTTCTGCTCAAAAACACGTTTTGACAATTTCAGCACACTAGGGTTAAGGGCTGACTCAGAGTGCTCTTCTGAGCAAGGCAGTTACACTGCGATTCTAAGGGCTGAGAAAACGCGTTTATTTCGGGCTGAAAAACACGTTTTGAAAACTGTGCTGTTCCTGCCCTATAACTTACATGGGGGTGACCAAAGTTGCCAAAACGTATTTATTTCTGCTGATAAACACGTTTTGACAATTTCAGCACACTGGGGTTAAGGGCTGACTCAGTGGGCACTTTTCAACCAAGCAGTTACACTGCGATTCTAAGGGCAGAGAAAACGCGTTTATTTCGGGCTGAAAAACACGTTTTGAAAACTGTGCTGTTCCTGCCCTATAACTTACATGGGGGTGACCAAAGTTGCCAAAACGTGTTTATTTCTGCTGAAAAACACGTTTTGACAATTTCAGCACTCTGGGGTTAAGGGCTGACTCAGGGGGCTCTTCTGAGCATGGCAGTTACACTGCGATTCTAAGGGCTGAGAAAACGCGTTTATTTCGGGCTGAAAAACACGTTTTGAAAACTGTGCTGTTCCTGCCCTATAACTTACATGGGGGTGACCAAAGTTGCCAAAACGTATTTATTTCTGCTGATAAACACGTTTTGACAATTTCAGCACACTGGGGTTAAGGGCTGACTCAGTGGGCACTTTTCAACCAAGCAGTTACACTGCGATTCTAAGGGCTGAAAAAACGTGTTTATTTCGGTCTGAAAAACACGTTTTGAAAACTGTGCTGTTCCTGCCCTATACCTTACATGGGGGTGACCAAAGTTGCCAAAACGTGTTTATTTCTGCTGAAAAACACGTTTTGACAATTTCAGCACTCTGGGGTTAAGGGCTGACTCAGTGTGCTCTTCTGAGCAAGGCAGTTACACTGCGATTCTAAGGGCTGAGAAAACGCGTTTATTTCGGGCTGAAAAACACGTTTTGAAAACTGTGCTGTTCCTGCCCTATAACTTACATGGGGGTGACCAAAGTTGCCAAAACGTATTTATTTCTGCTGATAAACACGTTTTGACAATTTCAGCACACTGGGGTTAAGGGCTGACTCAGTGGGCACTTTTCAACCAAGCAGTTACACTGTGATTCTAAGGGCTGAGAAAACGCGTTTATTTCGGGCTGAAAAACACGTTTTGAAAACTGTACTGTTCCTGCCCTATAACTTACATGGGGGTGACCAAAGTTGCCAAAACGTGTTTATTTCTGTTGAAAAACACGTTTTGACAATTTCAGCACTCTGGGGTTAAGGGCTGACTCAGTGTGCTCTTCTGAGCAAGGCAGTTACACTGGGATTCTAAGGGCTGAGAAAACGCGTTTATTTCGGGCTGAAAAACACGTTTTGAAAACTGTGCTGTTCCTGCCCTATAACTTACATGGGGGTGACCAAAGTTGCCAAAACGTGTTTATTTCTGCTGAAAAACACGATTTGACAATTTCAGCACTCTGGGGTTAAGGGCTGACTCAGTGGGCACTTTTCAACCAAGCAGTTACACTGCGATTCTAAGGGCTGAGAAAACGCGTTTATTTCGGGCTGAAAAACACGTTTTGAAAACTGTGCTGTTCCAGCCCTATACCTTACATGGGGGTGACCAAAGTTGCCAAAACGTGTTTATTTCTGCTGAAAAACACGTTTTGACAATTTCAGCACTCTGGGGTTAAGGGCTGACTCAGTGTGCTCTTCTGAGCAAGGCAGTTACACTGCGATTCTAAGGGCTGAGAAAACGCGTTTATTTCGGGCTGAAAAACACGTTTTGAAAACTGTGCTGTTCCTCCCTATAACTTACATGGGGGTGACCAAAGTTGCCAAAACGTATTTATTTCTGCTGATAAACACGTTTTGACAATTTCAGCACACTGGGGTTAAGGGCTGACTCAGTGGGCACTTTTCAACCAAGCAGTTACACTGCGATTCTAAGGGCTGAGAAAACGCGTTTATTTCGTGCTGAAAAACACGTTTTGAAAACTGTACTGTTCCTGCCCTATAACTTACATGGGGGAGACCAAAGTTGCCAAAACGTGTTTATTTCTGCTCAAAAACACGTTTTGACAATTTCAGCACACTAGGGTTAAGGGCTGACTCAGAGTGCTCTTCTGAGCAAGGCAGTTACACTGCGATTCTAAGGGCTGAGAAAACGCGTTTATTTCGGGCTGAAAAACACGTTTTGAAAACTGTGCTGTTCCTGCCCTATAACTTACATGGGGGTGACCAAAGTTGCCAAAACGTATTTATTTCTGCTGATAAACACGTTTTGACAATTTTAGCACTCTGGGGTTAAGGGCTGACTCAGTGGGCACTTTTCAACCAAGCAGTTACACTGCGATTCTAAGGGCTGAGAAAACGCGTTTATTTCGGGCTGAAAAACACGTTTTGAAAACTGTGCTGTTCCTGCCCTATAACTTACATGGGGGTGACCAAAGTTGCCAAAACGTGTTTATTTTTGCTCAAAAACACGTTTTGACAATTTCAGGACTCTGGGGTTAAGGGCTGACTCAGTGTGCTCTTCTGAGCAAGGCAGTTACACTGCGATTCTAAGGGCTGAGAAAACGCGTTTATTTCAGGCTGAAAAACACGTTTTGAAAACAGTGCTGTTCCTGCCCTATACCTTACATGGGGGTGACCAAAGTTGCCAAAACGTGTTTATATCTGCTGATAAACACGTTTTGACAATTTCAGCACTCTGGGGTTAAGGGCTGACTCAGTGTGCTCTTCTGAGCAAGGCAGTTACACTGCGATTCTAAGGGCTGAGAAAACGCGTTTATTTCGGGCTGAAAAACACGTTTTGAAAACTGTGCTGTTCCTGCCCTATAACTTACATGGGGGTGACCAAAGTTGCCAAAACGTATTTATTTCTGCTGATAAACACGTTTTGACAATTTCAGCACACTGGGGTTAAGGGCTGACTCAGTGGGCACTTTTCAACCAAGCAGTTACACTGCGATTCTAAGGGCTGAGAAAACGCGTTTATTTCGTGCTGAAAAACACGTTTTGAAAACTGTGCTGTTCCTGCCCTATAACTTACATGGGGGAGACCAAAGTTGCCAAAACGTGTTTATTTCTGCTCAAAAACACGTTTTGACAATTTCAGCACACTAGGGTTAAGGGCTGACTCAGAGTGCTCTTCTGAGCAAGGCAGTTACACTGCGATTCTAAGGGCTGAGAAAACGCGTTTATTTCGGGCTGAAAAACACGTTTTGAAAACTGTGCTGTTCCTGCCCTATAACTTACATGGGGGTGACCAAAGTTGCCAAAACGTATTTATTTCTGCTGATAAACACGTTTTGACAATTTCAGCACACTGGGGTTAAGGGCTGACTCAGTGGGCACTTTTCAACCAAGCAGTTACACTGCGATTCTAAGGGCAGAGAAAACGCGTTTATTTCGGGCTGAAAAACACGTTTTGAAAACTGTGCTGTTCCTGCCCTATAACTTACATGGGGGTGACCAAAGTTGCCAAAACGTGTTTATTTCTGCTGAAAAACACGTTTTGACAATTTCAGCACTCTGGGGTTAAGGGCTGACTCAGGGGGCTCTTCTGAGCAAGGCAGTTACACTGCGATTCTAAGGGCTGAGAAAACGCGTTTATTTCGGGCTGAAAAACACGTTTTGAAAACTGTGCTGTTCCTGCCCTATAACTTACATGGGGGTGACCAAAGTTGCCAAAACGTATTTATTTCTGCTGATAAACACGTTTTGACAATTTCAGCACACTGGGGTTAAGGGCTGACTCAGTGGGCACTTTTCAACCAAGCAGTTACACTGCGATTCTAAGGGCTGAAAAAACGTGTTTATTTCGGTCTGAAAAACACGTTTTGAAAACTGTGCTGTTCCTGCCCTATACCTTACATGGGGGTGACCAAAGTTGCCAAAACGTGTTTATTTCTGCTGAAAAACACGTTTTGACAATTTCAGCACTCTGGGGTTAAGGGCTGACTCAGTGTGCTCTTCTGAGCAAGGCAGTTACACTGCGATTCTAAGGGCTGAGAAAACGCGTTTATTTCGGGCTGAAAAACACGTTTTGAAAACTGTGCTGTTCCTGCCCTATAACTTACATGGGGGTGACCAAAGTTGCCAAAACGTATTTATTTCTGCTGATAAACACGTTTTGACAATTTCAGCACACTGGGGTTAAGGGCTGACTCAGTGGGCACTTTTCAACCAAGCAGTTACACTGTGATTCTAAGGGCTGAGAAAACGCGTTTATTTCGGGCTGAAAAACACGTTTTGAAAACTGTACTGTTCCTGCCCTATAACTTACATGGGGGTGACCAAAGTTGCCAAAACGTGTTTATTTCTGTTGAAAAACACGTTTTGACAATTTCAGCACTCTGGGGTTAAGGGCTGACTCAGTGTGCTCTTCTGAGCAAGGCAGTTACACTGGGATTCTAAGGGCTGAGAAAACGCGTTTATTTCGGGCTGAAAAACACGTTTTGAAAACTGTGCTGTTCCTGCCCTATAACTTACATGGGGGTGACCAAAGTTGCCAAAACGTGTTTATTTCTGCTGAAAAACACGATTTGACAATTTCAGCACTCTGGGGTTAAGGGCTGACTCAGTGGGCACTTTTCAACCAAGCAGTTACACTGCGATTCTAAGGGCTGAGAAAACGCGTTTATTTCGGGCTGAAAAACACGTTTTGAAAACTGTGCTGTTCCAGCCCTATACCTTACATGGGGGTGACCAAAGTTGCCAAAACGTGTTTATTTCTGCTGAAAAACACGTTTTGACAATTTCAGCACTCTGGGGTTAAGGGCTGACTCAGTGTGCTCTTCTGAGCAAGGCAGTTACACTGCGATTCTAAGGGCTGAGAAAACGCGTTTATTTCGGGCTGAAAAACACGTTTTGAAAACTGTGCTGTTCCTGCCCTATAACTTACATGGGGGTGACCAAAGTTGCCAAAACGTATTTATTTCTGCTGATAAACACGTTTTGACAATTTCAGCACACTGGGGTTAAGGGCTGACTCAGTGGGCACTTTTCAACCAAGCAGTTACACTGCGATTCTAAGGGCTGAGAAAACGCGTTTATTTCGTGCTGAAAAACACGTTTTGAAAACTGTGCTGTTCCTGCCCTATAACTTACATGGGGGAGACCAAAGTTGCCAAAACGTGTTTATTTCTGCTCAAAAACACGTTTTGACAATTTCAGCACACTAGGGTTAAGGGCTGACTCAGAGTGCTCTTCTGAGCAAGGCAGTTACACTGCGATTCTAAGGGCTGAGAAAACGCGTTTATTTCGGGCTGAAAAACACGTTTTGAAAACTGTGCTGTTCCTGCCCTATAACTTACATGGGGGTGACCAAAGTTGCCAAAACGTATTTATTTCTGCTGATAAACACGTTTTGACAATTTCAGCACACTGGGGTTAAGGGCTGACTCAGTGGGCACTTTTCAACCAAGCAGTTACACTGCGATTCTAAGGGCAGAGAAAACGCGTTTATTTCGGACTGAAAAACACGTTTTGAAAACTGTGCTGTTCCTGCCCTATAACTTACATGGGGGTGACCAAAGTTGCCAAAACGTGTTTATTTCTGCTGAAAAACACGTTTTGACAATTTCAGCACTCTGGGGTTAAGGGCTGACTCAGGGGGCTCTTCTGAGCAAGGCAGTTACACTGCGATTCTAAGGGCTGAGAAAACGCGTTTATTTCGGGCTGAAAAACACGTTTTGAAAACTGTGCTGTTCCTGCCCTATAACTTACATGGGGGTGACCAAAGTTGCCAAAACGTATTTATTTCTGCTGATAAACACGTTTTGACAATTTCAGCACACTGGGGTTAAGGGCTGACTCAGTGGGCACTTTTCAACCAAGCAGTTACACTGCGATTCTAAGGGCTGAAAAAACGTGTTTATTTCGGTCTGAAAAACACGTTTTGAAAACTGTGCTGTTCCTGCCCTATACCTTACATGGGGGTGACCAAAGTTGCCAAAACGTGTTTATTTCTGCTGAAAAACACGTTTTGACAATTTCAGCACTCTGGGGTTAAGGGCTGACTCAGTGTGCTCTTCTGAGCAAGGCAGTTACACTGCGATTCTAAGGGCTGAGAAAACGCGTTTATTTCGGGCTGAAAAACACGTTTTGAAAACTGTGCTGTTCCTGCCCTATAACTTACATGGGGGTGACCAAAGTTGCCAAAACGTATTTATTTCTGCTGATAAACACGTTTTGACAATTTCAGCACACTGGGGTTAAGGGCTGACTCAGTGGGCACTTTTCAACCAAGCAGTTACACTGTGATTCTAAGGGCTGAGAAAACGCGTTTATTTCGGGCTGAAAAACACGTTTTGAAAACTGTACTGTTCCTGCCCTATAACTTACATGGGGGTGACCAAAGTTGCCAAAACGTGTTTATTTCTGTTGAAAAACACGTTTTGACAATTTCAGCACTCTGGGGTTAAGGGCTGACTCAGTGTGCTCTTCTGAGCAAGGCAGTTACACTGGGATTCTAAGGGCTGAGAAAACGCGTTTATTTCGGGCTGAAAAACACGTTTTGAAAACTGTGCTGTTCCTGCCCTATAACTTACATGGGGGTGACCAAAGTTGCCAAAACGTGTTTATTTCTGCTGAAAAACACGATTTGACAATTTCAGCACTCTGGGGTTAAGGGCTGACTCAGTGGGCACTTTTCAACCAAGCAGTTACACTGCGATTCTAAGGGCTGAGAAAACGCGTTTATTTCGGGCTGAAAAACACGTTTTGAAAACTGTGCTGTTCCAGCCCTATACCTTACATGGGGGTGACCAAAGTTGCCAAAACGTGTTTATTTCTGCTGAAAAACACGTTTTGACAATTTCAGCACTCTGGGGTTAAGGGCTGACTCAGTGTGCTCTTCTGAGCAAGGCAGTTACACTGCGATTCTAAGGGCTGAGAAAACGCGTTTATTTCGGGCTGAAAAACACGTTTTGAAAACTGTGCTGTTCCTCCCTATAACTTACATGGGGGTGACCAAAGTTGCCAAAACGTATTTATTTCTGCTGATAAACACGTTTTGACAATTTCAGCACACTGGGGTTAAGGGCTGACTCAGTGGGCACTTTTCAACCAAGCAGTTACACTGCGATTCTAAGGGCTGAGAAAACGCGTTTATTTCGTGCTGAAAAACACGTTTTGAAAACTGTACTGTTCCTGCCCTATAACTTACATGGGGGAGACCAAAGTTGCCAAAACGTGTTTATTTCTGCTCAAAAACACGTTTTGACAATTTCAGCACACTAGGGTTAAGGGCTGACTCAGAGTGCTCTTCTGAGCAAGGCAGTTACACTGCGATTCTAAGGGCTGAGAAAACGCGTTTATTTCGGGCTGAAAAACACGTTTTGAAAACTGTGCTGTTCCTGCCCTATAACTTACATGGGGGTGACCAAAGTTGCCAAAACGTATTTATTTCTGCTGATAAACACGTTTTGACAATTTTAGCACTCTGGGGTTAAGGGCTGACTCAGTGGGCACTTTTCAACCAAGCAGTTACACTGCGATTCTAAGGGCTGAGAAAACGCGTTTATTTCGGGCTGAAAAACACGTTTTGAAAACTGTGCTGTTCCTGCCCTATAACTTACATGGGGGTGACCAAAGTTGCCAAAACGTGTTTATTTCTGCTGAAAAACACGTTTTGACAATTTCAGCACTCTGGTGTTAAGGGCTGACTCAGTGGGCACTTTTCAACCAAGCAGTTACACTGCGATTCTAAGGGCTGAGAAAACGCGTTTATTTCGGGCTGAAAAACACGTTTTGAAAACTGTGCTGTTCCTGCCCTATAACTTACATGGGGGTGACCAAAGTTGCCAAAACGTATTTATTTCTGCTGATAAACACGTTTTGACAATTTCAGCACACTGGGGTTAAGGGCTGACTCAGTGGGCACTTTTCAACCAAGCAGTTACACTGCGATTCTAAGGGCTGAAAAAACGTGTTTATTTCGGTCTGAAAAACACGTTTTGAAAACTGTGCTGTTCCTGCCCTATACCTTACATGGGGGTGACCAAAGTTGCCAAAACGTGTTTATTTCTGCTGAAAAACACGTTTTGACAATTTCAGCACTCTGGGGTTAAGGGCTGACTCAGTGTGCTCTTCTGAGCAAGGCAGTTACACTGCGATTCTAAGGGCTGAGAAAACGCGTTTATTTCGGGCTGAAAAACACGTTTTGAAAACTGTGCTGTTCCTGCCCTATAACTTACATGGGGGTGACCAAAGTTGCCAAAACGTATTTATTTCTGCTGATAAACACGTTTTGACAATTTCAGCACACTGGGGTTAAGGGCTGACTCAGTGGGCACTTTTCAACCAAGCAGTTACACTGTGATTCTAAGGGCTGAGAAAACGCGTTTATTTCGGGCTGAAAAACACGTTTTGAAAACTGTACTGTTCCTGCCCTATAACTTACATGGGGGTGACCAAAGTTGCCAAAACGTGTTTATTTCTGTTGAAAAACACGTTTTGACAATTTCAGCACTCTGGGGTTAAGGGCTGACTCAGTGTGCTCTTCTGAGCAAGGCAGTTACACTGGGATTCTAAGGGCTGAGAAAACGCGTTTATTTCGGGCTGAAAAACACGTTTTGAAAACTGTGCTGTTCCTGCCCTATAACTTACATGGGGGTGACCAAAGTTGCCAAAACGTGTTTATTTCTGCTGAAAAACACGATTTGACAATTTCAGCACTCTGGGGTTAAGGGCTGACTCAGTGGGCACTTTTCAACCAAGCAGTTACACTGCGATTCTAAGGGCTGAGAAAACGCGTTTATTTCGGGCTGAAAAACACGTTTTGAAAACTGTGCTGTTCCAGCCCTATACCTTACATGGGGGTGACCAAAGTTGCCAAAACGTGTTTATTTCTGCTGAAAAACACGTTTTGACAATTTCAGCACTCTGGGGTTAAGGGCTGACTCAGTGTGCTCTTCTGAGCAAGGCAGTTACACTGCGATTCTAAGGGCTGAGAAAACGCGTTTATTTCGGGCTGAAAAACACGTTTTGAAAACTGTGCTGTTCCTGCCCTATAACTTACATGGGGGTGACCAAAGTTGCCAAAACGTATTTATTTCTGCTGATAAACACGTTTTGACAATTTCAGCACACTGGGGTTAAGGGCTGACTCAGTGGGCACTTTTCAACCAAGCAGTTACACTGCGATTCTAAGGGCTGAGAAAACGCGTTTATTTCGTGCTGAAAAACACGTTTTGAAAACTGTGCTGTTCCTGCCCTATAACTTACATGGGGGAGACCAAAGTTGCCAAAACGTGTTTATTTCTGCTCAAAAACACGTTTTGACAATTTCAGCACACTAGGGTTAAGGGCTGACTCAGAGTGCTCTTCTGAGCAAGGCAGTTACACTGCGATTCTAAGGGCTGAGAAAACGCGTTTATTTCGGGCTGAAAAACACGTTTTGAAAACTGTGCTGTTCCTGCCCTATAACTTACATGGGGGTGACCAAAGTTGCCAAAACGTATTTATTTCTGCTGATAAACACGTTTTGACAATTTCAGCACACTGGGGTTAAGGGCTGACTCAGTGGGCACTTTTCAACCAAGCAGTTACACTGCGATTCTAAGGGCAGAGAAAACGCGTTTATTTCGGGCTGAAAAACACGTTTTGAAAACTGTGCTGTTCCTGCCCTATAACTTACATGGGGGTGACCAAAGTTGCCAAAACGTGTTTATTTCTGCTGAAAAACACGTTTTGACAATTTCAGCACTCTGGGGTTAAGGGCTGACTCAGGGGGCTCTTCTGAGCAAGGCAGTTACACTGCGATTCTAAGGGCTGAGAAAACGCGTTTATTTCGGGCTGAAAAACACGTTTTGAAAACTGTGCTGTTCCTGCCCTATAACTTACATGGGGGTGACCAAAGTTGCCAAAACGTATTTATTTCTGCTGATAAACACGTTTTGACAATTTCAGCACACTGGGGTTAAGGGCTGACTCAGTGGGCACTTTTCAACCAAGCAGTTACACTGCGATTCTAAGGGCTGAAAAAACGTGTTTATTTCGGTCTGAAAAACACGTTTTGAAAACTGTGCTGTTCCTGCCCTATACCTTACATGGGGGTGACCAAAGTTGCCAAAACGTGTTTATTTCTGCTGAAAAACACGTTTTGACAATTTCAGCACTCTGGGGTTAAGGGCTGACTCAGTGTGCTCTTCTGAGCAAGGCAGTTACACTGCGATTCTAAGGGCTGAGAAAACGCGTTTATTTCGGGCTGAAAAACACGTTTTGAAAACTGTGCTGTTCCTGCCCTATAACTTACATGGGGGTGACCAAAGTTGCCAAAACGTATTTATTTCTGCTGATAAACACGTTTTGACAATTTCAGCACACTGGGGTTAAGGGCTGACTCAGTGGGCACTTTTCAACCAAGCAGTTACACTGTGATTCTAAGGGCTGAGAAAACGCGTTTATTTCGGGCTGAAAAACACGTTTTGAAAACTGTACTGTTCCTGCCCTATAACTTACATGGGGGTGACCAAAGTTGCCAAAACGTGTTTATTTCTGTTGAAAAACACGTTTTGACAATTTCAGCACTCTGGGGTTAAGGGCTGACTCAGTGTGCTCTTCTGAGCAAGGCAGTTACACTGGGATTCTAAGGGCTGAGAAAACGCGTTTATTTCGGGCTGAAAAACACGTTTTGAAAACTGTGCTGTTCCTGCCCTATAACTTACATGGGGGTGACCAAAGTTGCCAAAACGTGTTTATTTCTGCTGAAAAACACGATTTGACAATTTCAGCACTCTGGGGTTAAGGGCTGACTCAGTGGGCACTTTTCAACCAAGCAGTTACACTGCGATTCTAAGGGCTGAGAAAACGCGTTTATTTCGGGCTGAAAAACACGTTTTGAAAACTGTGCTGTTCCAGCCCTATACCTTACATGGGGGTGACCAAAGTTGCCAAAACGTGTTTATTTCTGCTGAAAAACACGTTTTGACAATTTCAGCACTCTGGGGTTAAGGGCTGACTCAGTGTGCTCTTCTGAGCAAGGCAGTTACACTGCGATTCTAAGGGCTGAGAAAACGCGTTTATTTCGGGCTGAAAAACACGTTTTGAAAACTGTGCTGTTCCTCCCTATAACTTACATGGGGGTGACCAAAGTTGCCAAAACGTATTTATTTCTGCTGATAAACACGTTTTGACAATTTCAGCACACTGGGGTTAAGGGCTGACTCAGTGGGCACTTTTCAACCAAGCAGTTACACTGCGATTCTAAGGGCTGAGAAAACGCGTTTATTTCGTGCTGAAAAACACGTTTTGAAAACTGTACTGTTCCTGCCCTATAACTTACATGGGGGAGACCAAAGTTGCCAAAACGTGTTTATTTCTGCTCAAAAACACGTTTTGACAATTTCAGCACACTAGGGTTAAGGGCTGACTCAGAGTGCTCTTCTGAGCAAGGCAGTTACACTGCGATTCTAAGGGCTGAGAAAACGCGTTTATTTCGGGCTGAAAAACACGTTTTGAAAACTGTGCTGTTCCTGCCCTATAACTTACATGGGGGTGACCAAAGTTGCCAAAACGTATTTATTTCTGCTGATAAACACGTTTTGACAATTTTAGCACTCTGGGGTTAAGGGCTGACTCAGTGGGCACTTTTCAACCAAGCAGTTACACTGCGATTCTAAGGGCTGAGAAAACGCGTTTATTTCGGGCTGAAAAACACGTTTTGAAAACTGTGCTGTTCCTGCCCTATAACTTACATGGGGGTGACCAAAGTTGCCAAAACGTGTTTATTTTTGCTCAAAAACACGTTTTGACAATTTCAGGACTCTGGGGTTAAGGGCTGACTCAGTGTGCTCTTCTGAGCAAGGCAGTTACACTGCGATTCTAAGGGCTGAGAAAACGCGTTTATTTCAGGCTGAAAAACACGTTTTGAAAACAGTGCTGTTCCTGCCCTATACCTTACATGGGGGTGACCAAAGTTGCCAAAACGTGTTTATATCTGCTGATAAACACGTTTTGACAATTTCAGCACTCTGGGGTTAAGGGCTGACTCAGTGTGCTCTTCTGAGCAAGGCAGTTACACTGCGATTCTAAGGGCTGAGAAAACGCGTTTATTTCGGGCTGAAAAACACGTTTTGAAAACTGTGCTGTTCCTGCCCTATAACTTACATGGGGGTGACCAAAGTTGCCAAAACGTATTTATTTCTGCTGATAAACACGTTTTGACAATTTCAGCACACTGGGGTTAAGGGCTGACTCAGTGGGCACTTTTCAACCAAGCAGTTACACTGCGATTCTAAGGGCTGAGAAAACGCGTTTATTTCGTGCTGAAAAACACGTTTTGAAAACTGTGCTGTTCCTGCCCTATAACTTACATGGGGGAGACCAAAGTTGCCAAAACGTGTTTATTTCTGCTCAAAAACACGTTTTGACAATTTCAGCACACTAGGGTTAAGGGCTGACTCAGAGTGCTCTTCTGAGCAAGGCAGTTACACTGCGATTCTAAGGGCTGAGAAAACGCGTTTATTTCGGGCTGAAAAACACGTTTTGAAAACTGTGCTGTTCCTGCCCTATAACTTACATGGGGGTGACCAAAGTTGCCAAAACGTATTTATTTCTGCTGATAAACACGTTTTGACAATTTCAGCACACTGGGGTTAAGGGCTGACTCAGTGGGCACTTTTCAACCAAGCAGTTACACTGCGATTCTAAGGGCAGAGAAAACGCGTTTATTTCGGGCTGAAAAACACGTTTTGAAAACTGTGCTGTTCCTGCCCTATAACTTACATGGGGGAGACCAAAGTTGCCAAAACGTGTTTATTTCTGCTCAAAAACACGTTTTGACAATTTCAGCACACTAGGGTTAAGGGCTGACTCAGAGTGCTCTTCTGAGCAAGGCAGTTACACTGCGATTCTAAGGGCTGAGAAAACGCGTTTATTTCGGGCTGAAAAACACGTTTTGAAAACTGTGCTGTTCCTGCCCTATAACTTACATGGGGGTGACCAAAGTTGCCAAAACGTATTTATTTCTGCTGATAAACACGTTTTGACAATTTCAGCACACTGGGGTTAAGGGCTGACTCAGTGGGCACTTTTCAACCAAGCAGTTACACTGCGATTCTAAGGGCAGAGAAAACGCGTTTATTTCGGGCTGAAAAACACGTTTTGAAAACTGTGCTGTTCCTGCCCTATAACTTACATGGGGGTGACCAAAGTTGCCAAAACGTGTTTATTTCTGCTGAAAAACACGTTTTGACAATTTCAGCACTCTGGGGTTAAGGGCTGACTCAGGGGGCTCTTCTGAGCATGGCAGTTACACTGCGATTCTAAGGGCTGAGAAAACGCGTTTATTTCGGGCTGAAAAACACGTTTTGAAAACTGTGCTGTTCCTGCCCTATAACTTACATGGGGGTGACCAAAGTTGCCAAAACGTATTTATTTCTGCTGATAAACACGTTTTGACAATTTCAGCACACTGGGGTTAAGGGCTGACTCAGTGGGCACTTTTCAACCAAGCAGTTACACTGCGATTCTAAGGGCTGAAAAAACGTGTTTATTTCGGTCTGAAAAACACGTTTTGAAAACTGTGCTGTTCCTGCCCTATACCTTACATGGGGGTGACCAAAGTTGCCAAAACGTGTTTATTTCTGCTGAAAAACACGTTTTGACAATTTCAGCACTCTGGGGTTAAGGGCTGACTCAGTGTGCTCTTCTGAGCAAGGCAGTTACACTGCGATTCTAAGGGCTGAGAAAACGCGTTTATTTCGGGCTGAAAAACACGTTTTGAAAACTGTGCTGTTCCTGCCCTATAACTTACATGGGGGTGACCAAAGTTGCCAAAACGTATTTATTTCTGCTGATAAACACGTTTTGACAATTTCAGCACACTGGGGTTAAGGGCTGACTCAGTGGGCACTTTTCAACCAAGCAGTTACACTGTGATTCTAAGGGCTGAGAAAACGCGTTTATTTCGGGCTGAAAAACACGTTTTGAAAACTGTACTGTTCCTGCCCTATAACTTACATGGGGGTGACCAAAGTTGCCAAAACGTGTTTATTTCTGTTGAAAAACACGTTTTGACAATTTCAGCACTCTGGGGTTAAGGGCTGACTCAGTGTGCTCTTCTGAGCAAGGCAGTTACACTGGGATTCTAAGGGCTGAGAAAACGCGTTTATTTCGGGCTGAAAAACACGTTTTGAAAACTGTGCTGTTCCTGCCCTATAACTTACATGGGGGTGACCAAAGTTGCCAAAACGTGTTTATTTCTGCTGAAAAACACGATTTGACAATTTCAGCACTCTGGGGTTAAGGGCTGACTCAGTGGGCACTTTTCAACCAAGCAGTTACACTGCGATTCTAAGGGCTGAGAAAACGCGTTTATTTCGGGCTGAAAAACACGTTTTGAAAACTGTGCTGTTCCAGCCCTATACCTTACATGGGGGTGACCAAAGTTGCCAAAACGTGTTTATTTCTGCTGAAAAACACGTTTTGACAATTTCAGCACTCTGGGGTTAAGGGCTGACTCAGTGTGCTCTTCTGAGCAAGGCAGTTACACTGCGATTCTAAGGGCTGAGAAAACGCGTTTATTTCGGGCTGAAAAACACGTTTTGAAAACTGTGCTGTTCCTCCCTATAACTTACATGGGGGTGACCAAAGTTGCCAAAACGTATTTATTTCTGCTGATAAACACGTTTTGACAATTTCAGCACACTGGGGTTAAGGGCTGACTCAGTGGGCACTTTTCAACCAAGCAGTTACACTGCGATTCTAAGGGCTGAGAAAACGCGTTTATTTCGTGCTGAAAAACACGTTTTGAAAACTGTACTGTTCCTGCCCTATAACTTACATGGGGGAGACCAAAGTTGCCAAAACGTGTTTATTTCTGCTCAAAAACACGTTTTGACAATTTCAGCACACTAGGGTTAAGGGCTGACTCAGAGTGCTCTTCTGAGCAAGGCAGTTACACTGCGATTCTAAGGGCTGAGAAAACGCGTTTATTTCGGGCTGAAAAACACGTTTTGAAAACTGTGCTGTTCCTGCCCTATAACTTACATGGGGGTGACCAAAGTTGCCAAAACGTATTTATTTCTGCTGATAAACACGTTTTGACAATTTTAGCACTCTGGGGTTAAGGGCTGACTCAGTGGGCACTTTTCAACCAAGCAGTTACACTGCGATTCTAAGGGCTGAGAAAACGCGTTTATTTCGGGCTGAAAAACACGTTTTGAAAACTGTGCTGTTCCTGCCCTATAACTTACATGGGGGTGACCAAAGTTGCCAAAACGTGTTTATTTTTGCTCAAAAACACGTTTTGACAATTTCAGGACTCTGGGGTTAAGGGCTGACTCAGTGTGCTCTTCTGAGCAAGGCAGTTACACTGCGATTCTAAGGGCTGAGAAAACGCGTTTATTTCAGGCTGAAAAACACGTTTTGAAAACAGTGCTGTTCCTGCCCTATACCTTACATGGGGGTGACCAAAGTTGCCAAAACGTGTTTATATCTGCTGATAAACACGTTTTGACAATTTCAGCACTCTGGGGTTAAGGGCTGACTCAGTGTGCTCTTCTGAGCAAGGCAGTTACACTGCGATTCTAAGGGCTGAGAAAACGCGTTTATTTCGGGCTGAAAAACACGTTTTGAAAACTGTGCTGTTCCTGCCCTATAACTTACATGGGGGTGACCAAAGTTGCCAAAACGTATTTATTTCTGCTGATAAACACGTTTTGACAATTTCAGCACACTGGGGTTAAGGGCTGACTCAGTGGGCACTTTTCAACCAAGCAGTTACACTGCGATTCTAAGGGCTGAGAAAACGCGTTTATTTCGTGCTGAAAAACACGTTTTGAAAACTGTGCTGTTCCTGCCCTATAACTTACATGGGGGAGACCAAAGTTGCCAAAACGTGTTTATTTCTGCTCAAAAACACGTTTTGACAATTTCAGCACACTAGGGTTAAGGGCTGACTCAGAGTGCTCTTCTGAGCAAGGCAGTTACACTGCGATTCTAAGGGCTGAGAAAACGCGTTTATTTCGGGCTGAAAAACACGTTTTGAAAACTGTGCTGTTCCTGCCCTATAACTTACATGGGGGTGACCAAAGTTGCCAAAACGTATTTATTTCTGCTGATAAACACGTTTTGACAATTTCAGCACACTGGGGTTAAGGGCTGACTCAGTGGGCACTTTTCAACCAAGCAGTTACACTGCGATTCTAAGGGCAGAGAAAACGCGTTTATTTCGGGCTGAAAAACACGTTTTGAAAACTGTGCTGTTCCTGCCCTATAACTTACATGGGGGTGACCAAAGTTGCCAAAACGTGTTTATTTCTGCTGAAAAACACGTTTTGACAATTTCAGCACTCTGGGGTTAAGGGCTGACTCAGGGGGCTCTTCTGAGCAAGGCAGTTACACTGCGATTCTAAGGGCTGAGAAAACGCGTTTATTTCGGGCTGAAAAAC